>NW_022987233.1:29754-84313 GCF_010094035.1 Trematosphaeria pertusa | reverse complement strand
GGATTATCGTACTCCTTGGCGCCGTTGTTCAATGCTTGGGGGTGACCTACCTGTGGAAGCGCCGGTCCGAGCGCGATGCTGTGACGCTGTCAGATCAGAGGATTGTGGAGCTAGCGGGGAGCGGCTTGTTAGTTGCCGTGCTGGGTATTGTGATCCTTTCGGAGATTGGGGGAGACGCGCCGGTCAAGAGGATAGAGGGGCTCACCGCACTCGAGAAGGTGGTCGTTGCTTTGCGAGATACGCAGGAGCTTGTTGTTGCGGATGGCAGGAACTACAATCCGAAGTCGCTGCTCGACTTCCTTCTCGTTGGCCGGCCGCTCCGTGACGGCATCCTCCACTCCGCTATCGTCGTGGCTCGCAATGCGCGTTGGGTAATGGCTTTCGTCACGGGAACTTTGGAGGACGGCGCATGGTGCGACTTTAGCGCCTTTGGGAAATTCGTCGTTGCGCTTTTCGTATTGCTGTTCATAGGCACCGGTTTCGGCGTTTCCCGGGGGCGTCACCCTGATAGGGGTATCGCCATGGGTGCGTTGCTTACCGCGTTCTACTCTCTCCTCGTTGCGCTGGGTTACATAGCGGTGAGCTTGGCTTTGGCCTGCTTGATGAGTGTGGTGTATCTGGATTTCATTGGTCCCGGGATCAGGGCGGAGGTCAAGCAGTTGGCGAAGTGGCCGCTGGATAAGGTGTGTGATCCTAGGTTGGAGTGATTCAAGGGCAAGCGAGATTTGGGCGCTTTAGAAAGCGCAAGTCCGTGTATGGAAGATGGGATATTCTTTTCTTTCCCCTTGGGTCTCGGTTAGACTCAGTTTGCTTGACTTTGTAGAATACTCCGAGCTAGCTCCTCAAACTCCCCCCTGAACTGCAGCTTCTCCAACCACCGCGGCGGAATCGCTTCAATGCCATCTCTTGCTCCTAAAAGTCCACCTGCAATCGCCCCGTTCGTGTCTGTGTCCCCGCCTATCCTTACCACGTCGACGAGTACGTCCTCGAATGACCGTGGATCTAACAGTGCTGCTATAGCTACGCTGAGACTCTGGAGTACGTAGCCCGACGTGCGATCCGGGAGCTCCTCGCCTGGTCCTTCCTCTGCGATCTTAGAGATCGAAAGGCTTTCGCCCCGCGAGATAGCTGCTTCGACAGAAGGACAGTCAAGCGACGTAGCGACTTCCAGCCCCACATCAACAGCCCCTTTAGGCGTCGCGCCAGAGACCAGAGAGGCCACGATCTCATTGTACACAGCGCAGGACACAGTGCAGCGCGCGTCGTTATGCGTAACCGCACTGATCGCCATAGACTCCTTGATCCTCCCCTCTCTCCCGCGAGTAAACAGCGCCGTCGGAATACACCGCATCAGACTCCCATTCCCGGCACTCCCCGGCCCAGCACCGCAGTTCTTCGGGTCGCGTGATCGCGCGTATTTAGATAGTCCAGTCAAAGTAGCGCCCCCGATATCGATCGGTCGTGAGCCTTTCTTTCTCTCTGGCCAGTCGCCTTCGAGCCATTTTAGGCTGCACTCTGCAGCGCACTTGGCCACATCAAATTCCTCTGCCTGAGACGATCCCGCTTTCCTAAACTCTTCACGGTCGCGGTACGCGAGGAGCACGGCGCGCGTTAGATCCGTGTCGTCTGTGGCGTGCCCTGGCGGCCAGGAGAACGCGCCGCCGCCGATGATGTCGCGTAGGCCGGTGGGGTAGGTGGATTTTATGCGCGAGTGCGTGGTGAATTCGAGGGTGGCGCCGAGGGAGTCGCCGGTGTGGACGCCGAGGAGGGCGCCTAGGGTAGGGGAGAGGGGTGGTGGCGCGGTCATGGTTGGGATGGAGGTGATTTTTGGTGTGCGAAGTGTGGTCTTGGGCTGGGGGGAGGCTCTATTTATTTCAAAGACTTGGTATATGCTAAAGCTAGGCTATCGTTGGTATCGGAGGAGTGCTGTGGGTTGCACAGCCATGGTATTCACTGCCAAGGATCGCTGCCTACGCTAGGCTGAAGAGGGAATGGCTCGGACCCAGCTACGTTTGGCATCTCGAGCTTCATTCCAGCCTTCTCCCCACTTGCCCTCCTCATTCCTCGTCTTATCCTTAAGATGGTCTTCTGGTCGACTGACTGTGTTGTCGTTGTTCCTGCTAATCGTTAGACGTGCTGTTTTCGCTATCGCCGTTCTCCGGCTGTTTCTTAGCTTCGCAGGCACAGTTCAGCCGTGCAGTCATCAATTCGCTCAGGCTAGCAAGCGCTCCCACCTCTACCACTTCTCGGGCCCCGTCCACGCCCTTCAGCGTTCGATATCATGAGTCAGCCGGGTAACGAAAGCAACGAAAGGGCCGACAACTTCGAACACCACCCCCTCGCCGACGCCAGAGCCCAGATCCGCCTGGTCAGAGTTCACCCGTACGATGCAGACCATCCTAATTCCGTACTCCAAGTCACCATCAAGGCTTTCGACCGAAAGGAAGCTTTCAAGAACTACCGAGCTCTTTCCTACCAATGGGGTGATGCGAACCCGGAGTACCGGATTGAGATCAACGGGAGAGCATTTATTGTGCGCAAGAACCTCAACGAGTTCCTCAAACATGTGTCGCGGAAACAAACCGAGGAACCCACGAACTGGGATGGCTGGTATTGGATTGATGCGTTGTGTATCAACCAGATCAATGGAGAGGCCGACGAGAAAACCATGCAAATCGACAGGATGTGCGAGACCTACGAGCAAGCGGTGCAAACCATTGTTTGGCTAGGTCCGGGTAACGTGAAGATGATGAGGGCAATGTCATATTTTGACAGGGTGTCAGCAACTGACGTCATATTCCGGTCTGCTAATGTGCGCAATTCCTTACGCAATGATGCGGACCTCTTCACGGCCGTTGATGAAGTCGTCAGCAACTCGTATTTTGCGCGGGTCTGGATTGTGCAAGAAATCGCCGTTTCAGAGAAGGACGGTAGGGAATCCGCAATAGATGACCGAATAAGAGTAATATCTGGAGGCGCGGCACTTCCGTGGAGAGTGTTCACGCTGGCTGTTAAGGCAATATCATGGTCTGGGCTCAAACATAATGACGCTGGCGAAGCCCTCAGACTCGACGATATCGCAAGAATAAGGAGCCTTCAATTTATCGCCTCGACATACGCCAACGGAACAGAATTGATGACGCTGGAAACGTTGGTTTCCATGTGCAGAGGGAGGGAAGCTTCGAAAGGACAGGATTACATATACGCGCTACTAAGCCTGGCACACTGGGATGTCCCTGATCATAGGATCCTAGCGGACTACAACCGCTCCGGTTGTTCAGGGATCTGCTCAGCCATTAGGCATATTATAGAGGTGGGTTTGCCAGATCCTTCAAACCATCTCAAGTCGCGCCTGCGGGAAAAATGCGAACGGCTGGTCGAGACCGCACACCACAGACCGTTCGACCGCAGCCGTGAAATGGAAAGCCTGCGTCATAGTTGTTCTGGGAGGTTTTATGATATGAAGGATTGCAGCAAGGATACATGCAGTGGCAATCACTGTAACGCTTTGGACATCTGCCGGGCTATCGCTACGGTGCTCAATGAACTGGGAGTATTGATAAATAGGGTATCATCATACATAGTTGAGTAATTTACTTGACAGGACTGAACAGCACTTCTCCATCGGAGTCGTGGAGTTTGGATGAAGATTTCGACTTTCTGGAATGAAGAGGAGTTTACCTGATATATAAATACTCCTCTCTTTGTAAGCGATTTCACAAGTTCCTTGCGTATCGTCAGCGTCTATCCTAGATCAAATCCGTTAGCATCTTCTCTCACCGAAATTATTATCCTTAAAGCCTTATGTGGAAAGGGAGCAGAGGACTGGGAATCACGAATCGGTCGTGAATTTGCATTGGCGAGAAAAGGGGTCCGGCTCATGTCCAGTGAGAACTATACTCTTGGTCTTCTCTTGCGTCACGGAATGAGGAGGCTATCCATTCATTCCCTGAATTCAACGAGTGCATTCTGCTTCTACGGGAAGCACGATCCCTCTAATAGTATGACGGGCACATACATACTCCCGGTTTCCCGACGTTCATCTCGCACAGCATCCAAAACGTTTCAGACCACAATGCCCTCTCTCGATGCTACATCCATCCCACCGAGAAGAATGCTATTCGTAGCCTGCTTCTCGTGCGAATCCGCAAAGGTTCTATACTTATCATCATGCCACTGTTGCGCCGATATGGCACGACCCTCCGGATCCTCATACTTGAGGTCGTTCTCCGGACGCAAAAAGTAAGCAACGGAGTAGCGATGCTCAGTCGGCGTCTCGGTAGTCGGAACGACGCGGTGCATGCACGACGCCAACCTCTTGCCGGATAGAAAACGCAGCGAATCACCAATGTTGATGATGGCGTGCGCTGGGCGCGGCGCAACCCACTCCCATTCGTGGGTTTCGGGGCTCAGGATCTGCAGACCCCATTGCTTGCTGAAGAGGAGCGTGAGTGAGCCAATGTCCGTGTGCTGGTTGTGGCCAACGCAGGTGGAGGATACGTCCTTTGGATAGCGCAGGAGGACGAGCGTGGTGTTGGAGTCGGCTTCATCGCGGTGGTGTTGCTCGAAGCGGTCCGCGGGGTCGACGCATAGGGCGTTGGATAGAGATCGCATGATTGTCATGGTCACCAAGTGCGATTTGGAAATGAAGTCGTCGAAGAGGCGCGGGTAGCGTTTCACGGCTGAAGGCAGAAGTGGGGAATTTGCGCCCACTTCGTCACGGGCAACCTAGTCTGCGTAAGCGTTGAAGGCAAAGGTGAACCTGGTGCTCACGGGGTCATAGCATGACGCCTGTATGCACATACCTTGAGCGTCTCGTAGTTATCCTTGCTATTTTCCTTGACGCCAGCGAACACGCCCGGGGGCTTGTAACTGCGGCATACGATCAGTAAACATGGGACTCTAGTCGTTGTTGCATACCCATGTTTGTGAGTTCCGCGATCATCCTTCATCTTCACATCAAGCGGCTGATCGAAGTACTCGGCCATGGCCTGGTACATGCTCTCCTCGTCCTCGATAAGAGTGCGAGCACTCTGGCCCCGAAGATCGACGTAGAAGAATCCAGCAGTGGCACACGCAGATACCAGCTTGGAAATCTCGGCCTCTTCATGGGCAAGGAGTTTGGCAAAGTCGATGGTTTCAAGGTGAGCAACCTTGCTGTTGCTCTGCTCGTGCTGCATTGAGGGAGGCATGATGCGATGAAGGCCGGAGTAGGATGGAGAGACTTGTGTAAATTATTCTGAGCTACTGGCTTGTTCATAGCTATGAGCAATTTCCTATTTATACTTGAGCCGGACACGGCTGCTCCTCCTCGTCGTCGCTTGACGATTCTTTCATGACGACACACCGCAAATCTTCGATCTGCAAAACTGTGAGTACCACGGGACGGGCTCGACCTACGAGAAATCTGAATGGAGAGAGTTCGTACTCGTAAGCCCGTGCCCGCTCCTCTTTGGCAAAGATCCGAGGGTGGCTTTGAGGCCAAGGGGAATGAACCATGGAGCGGAATTCGGCCGTACGACAATGATGCAAATGATGGCGGACATATCCCGATCTCGGCCCTGTAAAGCTGGAGGCTTGAAACCTGTCATTGTTGGGCGTGTGTCTTTAGAATGCTCGCTGGCGTTGCAGTGGTGATGCAAAGGGTGAAGATCTCGGTTCTCGGCGCAGTGTGCGCGGTTTTCACGACCCGCGATTTGTCTTTCATTGACGGTACGCAGCTGGAATCCGAAAGAATCCGAGCGTGATGTCCGCTGATGGTAGCGCGAAGGAATCTAAGGACGCTTGCTTACGAGCGAGCCGCAGACAAAAGTGGCGCAGAGGTGAGGGGTAAGCGAGGGAAGAGTACGAACAGCAGGCAACGACATGAGGCAGACGCTTTTGACCTGTCGGCGACTTCGTGAGGCCACGTTCACGGGTGCATGGTTATTGAATGTTCAAGGGTGTAGCAGATCAGAAGGAATAAGGTCGGAGAGAGTAACGGGCCGCCCCGCTTAGAGTTCACGCCAACACACGTCATCCAACGCCAACGCCCCGTGTCCCCGACCAACCACAACACCGCGTTGAAGCAGCTGAGCACCCCATTGTCCAATTGCTGTTAGGGCTTTGCATTAACAGTTTGCCATCCCGTAAAAGGGAATTTAGCCGCTGCACCTGACTTCACTATTCTTAAGCTTGAGATCTCGATGGGGCATACTATATTCCAGTGAAAGTGCAGCACGATCGTTCGTCCTGGCGCTGGTAGCAAAACAAGCCTCTTGAGAGACATGTTCTTGCTTGGGTATGATCTAGTAATCTGCAAACCTGGTTAAAAAGCTAGGTCGCATCCTACAACTTCCCGTTCCTGCAGACGGCATTCATCAATCGGTGAAGCCAAAAGTCTGTGACTGCTCGGATGATTTGTGTAGCTGATATTTAGATCATCGCGCTGTGCCGCAACGCCCAGTTATGATCTGACCAAGGTGTTGCGTCATAGGGCTTCCCCACCCGTTCTTGTACCACCAGGCACCTCCACGAGTACGGGATCGTCCATTGGTTTCTTTGTCGCAGGGCCATCTTCCCCAGAAGTCCACCACCCATTCCAAGATGGAGAAGAAACAAAATACTGCATCTCACGCCGGCCCAGAGCTCGAACGAGGAGCCCATGAGGACGTCGGCAACAGGGTCGATTTCGAAGATCCGCACGATACATATAATCCCAAGAATTGGACTTTCGCGAAGAAAACCTTGAACACGTTGTTGTATGGACTTACGACGCTCGGCTCTACATGGGCAAGTGCGGCGTACTCCCCCGCGAACGAAATAGTTGTGCACGACTATGAAGTCTCTAGTGAAGTGGCCGTGCTAGGAACCAGTGTCCTTCTTCTAGGGTAAGTGGAGTAAGCGTATACCCGAGTTTCATCACTTATAGGGATGCAGTTTTGGCTTCGGTCCTTTGGTATGGGCCCCTCTTTCCGAAGTCTACGGGAGAAAGTGGCCTACAGTTGCACCCTGCTTCATTTCTGCTCTCTTCTCATTTGCCACTGGGGCGTCCAAGGATATCCAATCCATCATAATAACTCGCTTCTTTTGCGGATTCTTCGGCGCGGCGCCCATAACTTGCACAGGCGGCGTGTTTGCAGACATCTGGGACTCTACTCAGCGCGGGAACGCGATTGTTGGATATGCGTTGGCGGTGGCAGGAGGGCCAGTAAGAGACCAATATCCGATGATGCGCCGAACCAGACTGACTGAGAGACTAGGTACTTGCGCCTATCGTTGGAGGCGCAATTGTCGTGAGTGGGGTGTCGTGGAGGTGGACCGAATACGTACGAGCTTCCCTTTGCTAACGACAGCGCAAGTACTGACACTATCCAGATCACCGGAATCATCCAGTTGCTCACCGTTGTGCTCGACGCGGTATTCGCCTCAGAGTCCTACGCCCCTCGACTGCTAGTATCCAAAGCTCGGCGTCTGCGCATCCAAACTAAAAACTGGGCACTCCATGCCGAATACGAAGAGCTAGATGTCACCTTCGCCGAGCTTCTCAACAAATTCGGCGTTCGTCCCTGGCAGATGCTCTTCACGCCAATTTGCGGCCTCATCGCACTCTACGCTTCGTTCATCTACGGCGTGTTCTACGCTTCTCTCGCATCCTTTCCCATCATCTTCCAAGACGATCGCGGGTGGAATCCGCTGATTGGATCCTTACCTTTCCTTGCACTTCTGCTTGGGATCATTCTCGGCTCTGGACTCAACGTGCTCAATCAGGTTTTCTTCTACAACCCACGGCTGGTATCTCGAGGTACCGAAAAGGCCATTCCAGAGGCTCGCCTTCCACCGATGATGCTCGGGTCTGTTCTCTTCGCAGGCGGCTTGTTCCTACTTGGCTGGACATCGCATCCGCGCTTTCACTGGTGCATTCCAGCCACGGGTGCCCTGCTGGTCGGTTTTGGTTACTATACCATATTCCAGTCAGCCCTCAATTATCTCGTCGACACCTTTCAGCGCTGGGGTGCATCAGCTATTGCTGCGAATACCTTTCTGAGGAGTATTCTCGCCGCCTGCTTCCCCGCGGTTGTAATTCCACTGTATCGAAAGCTGGGGACAGGCCTTGCTAGCACTTGCTTCGCCGGGTTTGCGGTCTTCATGATTCCTATTCCTTTCCTGTTCTATCGGTGGGGAGAGTGGTTGAGGACAAGGGGGCGATGGAGCTCAAACATGGGTTGAATGCGGCTGTCGCAGCCCAAAAGAATGTGAAGGACCAAGTCATGCAGATACTGTGCACTATCCTGCACTCTTCCAAGATGCTATGTGCCCTAAGTGGAACAAGAAGCCTCGTTAGACGAGCGGTGTTGGAAGCGGGGAAGCTGTGGGGTAACAGCTGTCAGACCGAGGCGTAATTCTCGGCACGCTACTCGCAGCCCTTCGTTTCAGAACCCGAGCGTCAGCTTTGTTCCCCACTTCTCGAGCGGAGACATCAACTTTGATCATCGTCCGCCCTTTTCCAAATACCAACCTCTTACTAAGAGTCTCTTCCCTCTACCTAGGTAGACTGCCACGTGGGTCCTGAACGCTGACATCATCGCCCTTTCCGACACGTTAAACGTTTCGCTAAATCCAGCCGCGATTGGCCACGAAGTCCGGGATACGAACACCCAGAGCATGCCGCCACTCCACAGTGAAGATCTCCAGGAACCTCAGCCTTGTGTTGCCTACAAATTTGTTGATCTCCGCCGAGCTCGCCTAAGCTTGGTGGCCCAAGAATAAGCTCCGTGGCGCAAGCTTGTCATGCTTTTTCAGCCGCTTGGCGATCTTAAACATTTGCAGTAAGATTTGCTCTACAATATATTAATACCCTAATGGACGCTGCAGGTACGAGAATTTGATAGCCGCCGAAGACGGCATCCCTTGGGGCTATTTCTCGAGTTTCGTATCTCGTATACATTTCGTCTTAATCTCACGGCATCTTGCAGAGCCTCCAACCTATTTCCTACGTCTACGGGTAGTATCCTCTCTTGGCCTTTCTTGCCTGTTTCTTGTTCAAGGCAGAGTTTTGCATATCATCTTATGATGCCCGGCCGTCTTCCGAGTTCAAGTCCGTTTTAGTGCCGATGCTTTCCCTTTTGGGGAGCTCTATATGAGGTCTACAAGGCGACCTTGGAGTTTCACGATGCTGGAAAGCTTCAGCTCACTCTGGCACTTCTATAGCCCCAATAGGATCGACTTTTTCGAAGTCCGTATACGGGGACCTTCCGCTTCAGCTCAAGGCAGCCCTAGAAGCCTAGCAAGACTTCTAGTGAGAGTCGGACAAGAATGATCGATATCAGGAAGGGCATAAGTGTCAGAAGATGTATAAATATGAGCTGCTTCCACTCCGAAAGAACCTCATCACATCAAGTACCCAGCATCGACCCCAGCTCCATCGCCTTCTCACAGCTTCAACCTTTCACTTCAACAATCCATTTATCGATCAGCATGCGTTCTTTCGCCATCGTCTCCGCTCTCTTCACCGCAGCCGCCTTTGCTGCTCCGGCTACAAACGCTGACACCGCCCTTCTCACCCGCACTCCTGCCATGTCCGATGTTGAGGCTTCTGCGCAGAGCCTGATGGATGCTAAGGTTGCTGCTGGTTGCAACCTTCTCGGTGAGCTTGCATCATCAAAAGTGCTTGAAATATGCATCTGATCTCTCTCTAGGATGCCTAGCTGCTCTTGCTCCAGCTTCGGTTACTTGCGCCGCTGCTCTCGCTGAGGAAGGGCTCAACCCGATTGCGGACGCTGCTTGCTTCGCTTCGGCCTTGAACAACATTGCCAACCCCGTATGATGGCCTTCCCAACTTCCGTTCAGAAGCTAACAGCACATAGCCTGCGGCTTGCGCCAACTGCTGAGCGATATGATTTGGTCGGACCGGCGATTCAGGGTCGTTTCTTACTGTTTAAGCGTTCTTCGGACCGTTTACGCTCGTTTCCTGCTGTTCGACTGCTTGGAGATGAATTTTTATCTGTAGATATTGCTTTGCAATTGATTGAGCTCCGTCACTGATGTTCGCATTGCCCTCGGTGCTGGCGCTCGCCGAATACGGTTAGTGCAGTCTAAGCCATTTTGGATTAGACCGAAACTTCACCCTTCCACGTCAACACTACGGGTCCCACCTGAGAACAGCGCCATTCCAACCCCAATAGTCCGAAAATGGAAAGAGATGCGAAATTTGTACATCGTTTTCGCCAACCGCGATGGGGCTCCCAAGGCAACGACGCACCGTCTGACACCCACGGAGCGTCATAGCTGACAAATGGACCTGCGTATGATGAAAGGCGGGGATCAGCAGTAGCAAGGTGTCCTCGCGTCTGGTATGTATATAGCGAAGCGTGGAAGCTCAAACTGTCTTTTCTTTGGCCCCGCACTTCTGCTCTTCGCTCCCTAACAAACGCGTGCTATGCCTTCGAACACAGGCTCTTCCCGCTGGCGGCATCGTATCTGTACGGTGACTACCTCATCAGGAGAGCCAATCCGCCTCAACTACATTGACTGCCCTCCTCCCTCTTCCGTCGACTACAAAGGCGTCATCCTCCTCATCCACGGATTCCCCCAAACATCGTACCAATTCCGCCATGTCATCACACCGATATCCGACGCCGGATACAGAGTCATCACCCCCGACTATCGCGGAGCTGGGATGTCGTCCAAATCTATGGCTGGATATGAGAAATCCCAAATGGCTGAAGACCTGCATATCCTCATCCATGCGCACCTGGGCATCAAAGAGAAGATCCACGTCTTGGGCCACGACATCGGCGGCATGATCGCCTTTCCTTACGCATGTCAGTATGTGGAAGATGTCGCGAGCCTTATATGGGGTGAGTGCCCGCTCCCGGGAACGAGCATCTACGAGAACGTCAAGGGAATACCGGATGTCTTCCACTTCGTCTTCCATCGGATTCCGGATCTACCTGAAGCGCTGATTGCGGGGCGTGAACGCGAATACCTGAAGCATTTCTTCGATAAGCAAATGTACAACAGCGCTGCGATTGGACCGGCTGACTTGGAGCACTACACGCTTTTGTACTCTCAGCCTGGGGCGATGAGAGCCGCGCTGGAGGTGTACCGAGCATTTGAGAAAGACGCAGAGGAGAACAGGAAGTGGTTGGCGGAGAACGGGAAACTGAAGGTTCCGAGCTTGTTGATGACGGGAAACGAGTTTTTGCTGGCGCCGCATACGGGTACTATGAAGGATGAGGTGCACGAGGCGGAGACCGCGGAGGTGTTGATGGTAGAAGGAAGTGGTCATTATATTGCGGAAGAAAACCCGGAGGCATTTGTGAAGGGAGTTTTGGGATTTGTTGGGAAGCACGGGTAGGATGGTTCCTTTTCTTCATCGAAACCGTTCGCGCATTCAGGACGAGTATTCCTGTTCCGTGCACAGGGCTTTCAGAACCGAACACTACCTCGAACATTCATTGCTTTTTGTTCTCGGACCTTCACACGTGTTCTCCAATTGCAATTTTAAAGGGCTTCCTCACCACGATTACGTCGCCGTCTGGTTTAGATAGAATTGGGTATTGTGAAACCGCTCTATCGCTCGGGCGAACTGAGTCTATGGGTACCAGCCCTTAGAATCCGCCCATTCTTGATCCGAATTGACTTCCAGTGCCCCTTCGCCTTGAGCTTCCACCGCTCATCGGACCTCCAAAGCCCGGACGAGTAGATCCTCCACCAGTTGGGCCTCCAAAGCCTGTACGAGAAGTTCCTCCGCCAGTTGGGCCCCCGAATCCTCGACGAGAGCCTCCTCCTCCCATCGTTTCCCCATATTCCGACCCAAACGCACCTCCTCCCATCACTCCGCCGAAACCTCCACGAGAACTCATTCCACCCATCTGCCTATCACGTCCTCCTATTGTTCCCCGAAAGCTTCGGGAAGAACTCAGCCCACTCGTCCGCCCGCCGCCTCTACGAGAAGTCATTCCACCAGCCCCAAAAATGCTATGTGCTGCGCCACCTAAGTATTGCTCGATTTCGGGATAGCGACCGGGATTCTCCCGTAACCAAAAGGGCCAGAATGTGCTCGGATCCTCCCCAGCCGCCATTATGTCCTGCTTCATTTGCTGCATCTCTGGCAGATTGATGAATTCATCTGCCAGGGCTTCAGGGTCAAAGTTGAGAGGGACTGATACGCCTCGCGGTGGGCCGCCGAAGCCATCGCCGCCATAGCGACCCCCAAAGCTGGAGCTGCCCCCGAATCCTGAGCTACCTCCATAACCGCCTCCGAAGCCTCCGCCATATGCGCCGTGTCCTCGTCTTGGAAACATATTTCGTTATCGCAAAGTGTGGTAAGATTTGTGTATCCGGATATCGCTCTCTCTATTGAGTTTTCTTCGTCTATAGGGATTCTGTAGGTAGAAGTATTGTGCTGAGTATGTTAATGTATGCGAAGGAGGAAAAAGAAGGCAACTTTGGGAGACTTTTATACTCTTTCCGGGCTTGGCATGTCGCTCACTGAGAAGGGCAGCATTGAAGTGGCATGTGACAGCGTTGCCGATGTTCACATCCCCCTTGTGATCAGGTCGAGCGGATTGAATGACTGCGAATAGTCGGTGGACTTGTTCACAGAGCGCCGTCATCCGTCACTTTTCCATGAGAGGCAGGCTCTCCGTAAGTGACCAACTACGGGAAGGAGTGCTCATAGAAAAAGCACCTATATTGATGTGTTCTCCGCCCGACAGAAGACTCAGGATCAAGCTCCAGCGCTGAACACCAGACGATTAGTGCAGCGACTTACAACGCTCGCAACACCGACAAAAACTGCTGCATAACCCTTCCACGTCTTTCATCAACGCTTGCTTAAGAGAGTAGCTGCGACAAAAGAGAGAGGTGCGCCCCAAGCCCCCTAGTGGATTCCGATAGTATTAAAAGCGAGCTATCCGTAACTCCCTATTAGTTTCGCCTCTCGCCTAGAAACCTTGGTCACAGTATGTCTCGTTACCCCGTTGGATTTCAGGCGATATTCTTTCCCTTCTGCTCCTTCACAGGCAAGTTCGTCGCTAAGTCCGCAGCTTTATTGAAATTAACAGCTACAAAACTGTGAAACGAAGGCTAAGGCCTACGGTGACGTCGACGTCAGTCTTCCACAGTGCCGGACACATAATTTTGGACACATGGGCTACTCCCTAATCACCAGTAATTGCTCGATCGATAGATTTGCCAGAAGCAATGAGTCATTTAATTAGTTCTTTTCCTCAGACCGACGTAAGATACTTTCCAAAGAATTCCACGCACTTCTTCCCGGCCTCATCAACGTGATCATAGAGGTCTGCATGCGTCAGTCCCTCAATAACAAGCAGCTCCTTTGGGTCTTTGGCCTTCGCAATCCCATCCTCGCTATACCACTTCGTAGCAGCCTTTGTGCCGGTGATCATCAGTAAAGGCCGCGGACTAATCATGTAGTTGTGAGCGAAGGCATCAAAGTTCGCCATGATATCCCAGCTCCTGGGCAGGCAGGTATTCGGTGCGCGCTCGTGAGGTTGCCGTTTGCGGTAATACTGCGCGAGGTCTTGGAAGGAGGGAGGGAGAGACGCCGCATCTTCGAGCTTGTCCGGAAGCATGTGGATGGCGTCAACGGGGGCGCCGGTAACGTCGGAGTTCTGGTCTGCGGCTGCGGCTTCGAGCTGCTGTTTCAGGACGTCCATGTTCGACGAATCTTTGTCGTACCCGCGGCGAGCCATAGTGCCTACGCAGACTGCTGCGCTTGTAGCGACAGCGCGGATCCTTAGGTCGGTCTGAGCGGCAAAGGGCGCATAGCCGCCTGAGGCACATATGCCCAGCACGCCAATCTTGTTTGAGTCGACGTCTTTGCGGCCGATGAGGTATGTCACTGCTGATTTGATGTCTTCGACGCGATGATAGGAGTCTTCGAGCGAGCGCGGAAGTCCCTCAGATTCGCCCTGATAGGCAGCGTCGTAGGCGAGGCAGATGAATCCTGCTGCCGAGAGAACGCATGCGTAATTGGCTGGAGATTGCTCCTTAATAGACGTCCATGGGTGGCAGATAACAATGGCTGCGCCGGAGCGGTTGGGAGAGTTTGGCCCGGGGTGGTAAAGGTGTGCTGCTAGTTTGAGATTGCGAGAGAGAAAGGAAACGTTTTCTCGTTGGGCGGATGGTGAGGACATGTTGAGACGAGAATCTGTATGCTTTCGAGGAGGGTATAACTGAGATCCCAGCTTCGTACCTCTCTTGTATGCCAGAAATACAACCGACTTTTATATTGCTTGGAGTGTTCCGAAGATCGTCGGAACGGGAACATCACGTGATCATCTAGTCGGAGCGAGCTGAGGAGTTGTGACGTGCGTCCGAAATCTGTCGGCAAGGTGTCCTTTATCGTCCACTCCGATGGTATTCGGCATGCTAATTGAGCTCGATGTAGCTGCATCGCTGCGTTCGAGCTACAAAAATACTCCGGCGACGGTGCCCGTCACAATTGCAATAACCTCTTTTTAATTCTGGGCCAGACATGTCCTAGGCGCAGTCGACGAACCTGGTACGAATCGTGTGGAGCGTGCTTCCCATAAGAATGGCGGGTGACAACGTCAATGTCGCAGCGTTGTCAGTGTCACAAACGAAGGACGGGGCTTTTGATATAGGCGCAGATAATCCACAATGATTGAGTAGAAATCAAGGAGGAAGATATGCAAGACTAGAGAGGAGCCCTCGGCTGCTCGGCACGAGGCGAGTGCACGGACCGAAAACCTAGCTTATCAGCCACACTAGGCAGCCACATCATGAAGAGGAAAGGGTCCGTCAATAGTCCATCTTCCATCTTCCCCGGATATCAACATCATGCCAAAGCAGTTCGCCAGAATATGAACATGCTAGTAACGCCTCGTTTAATGCCTGTTCGCCCATCCCAGCTACCACTGTCTCAAACGCTGAACCGCCTTTCGAATCAGCACGCCAGAAGCAAGCCTCTATCACGCCGAGATCTGGATGCACACATCCTTTTCCTACTTCATAGTCATTCCTATGAAATCTGCTCGCCACCAGGTCCAGGATAATCCAACAAGAACAATCGCAATCGTCTCAACAATACTAGCTGTCCTTTTTAGGTGCGCTGCATCCCATTCTGAGTCTGACCATGAATTTCTACCAAGAGTTACACCTCTTCTCCGACTGCCCCGTAATCCGACTCTTAGAGCTCCATCTTTGCATCCAAGTCGATAACGTCCCTGAAATTGAAGGGAGTCTAACCACTCACGATCTTCGAGACCTTCCCAATTTCGATGCGCTTTCCTATGCGTGGGGCCCAAAAGACCTGTCGGCGCACATAACCCTTCATGGCGAAGTATTTCTAGTGTCCCAGACTCTGTTTGCTGCCCTGCGACAAATATGTGTCAACCAACAGGGAGCTCCAAGAAAGCTGTGGGTCGACGCTATTTGCATCAACCAACACGACAATGCGGAGAAATCGCATCAAGTGATGCTCATGAAGGATATTTACGCCAGTGCGAACAGGGTGCTTTCATGGATAGGTGCGTTCCACAGTTGATTCCCCCTTCATTCCAAGCTTGATATTAACAGTGGTCTTTGATACCAGGGCAGCCTGACCAACTCAGCACGCTAGCATTTGATACCCTGAAACGATTCGCCGCCGACGATGGAACCCCAAATGGAAGTGCCACATACCGAGGCATTCTGAAAGAAGTGAACGAGAGACGAGCAAGCCTCGACCTCGTACTCCAACGAGGGTACTTTTCCCGCTTATGGATCGTCCAAGAAGTCGTCGTGGCAAGAATGGTGACGGTCCTCTGCGGTTCTTTACGTATTGATTTCGACAAACTGCGTATAGCGCTTCAGAGAATGACCGGCTCCGGATTTTACCGTTTCTCGTCATCTATAGCCAAAGTTGTGTACATTGGCTCGTGGAGAAGCTCCTTTCATGAGACGGACTATCCGGACGGGGAGCGGTATCTTGACGTACGACTATTCGAGGACTCTCGCGATAGAATTGCTGCCGATGCGCGTGATAAAATTTATGCGCTACGAGGTATCGCCAACAAGGCTCTAGGTACCTGTATCAAAGTGGACTACGACGATGCTGTCGAAACTGTGTACACGGACTTCGCCAAAACAGTTTTGAGTCTCCGCCAGGATCTTCAGATTCTTTCCGCGATTTATCTTCGACATGGTCGGATGTCGACCCTAAGCCTTCCGTCGTATGTTCCGGACTGGTCACTTCCCAAGTACGGAGGAGGGTTTCTGCAGAGATATTATCGGTTCAAACCTACACATGTATTCCGCGCTGCCGGCACATCCATTCCCCGAGTTAGCTTGACCGAAGGCTCGAACACAGTCGGCATCCAAGGCTCTCGCCTAGATGTGATCTCTCGCGTTATCCCGATCAAGTCTCTCTTACACACTGGAGATGGCGACTCAGTGGTCGTAGATGAAACTATCCTTCGAGAATTGTCGGCAACTGCGAGTCCATCTCTCACATATGGCTTTACCAACGAGCCATCTTGGGTAGCATTCTTTCGAACACTGACTGCGGATCGTACGGCTTTATCCCCGCGCATCGATGAAACGTACTGGTCTCAGTACTTCGGCGCATACTCAGAGGCCAGTCGGCGTAACTCATCAGGGGACATCAGCAGTCTGCCGTCGTCATTGTGGGAGGCGTTGTCTAAGGACGTAGGCATTATCATCGAGGACAAAGATATGTTCGTGACTGCCCAGGGCTACTTTGGCCTTGGACACGAGGGCCTTGGCGAAGGTGACGTAGTTTGCATTCTTTTGGGAGGGGAAGTTCCGTTTCTCCTCCGGCAGACTGGACAAGGAGGTCAGCAGGCTCGATTTCGGTTCCTGTGTGAATGTTACGTTCATGGTGTTATGGATGGAGAAGCCGTGAAAGGTCCGGAAAGCGGCTCGCTGGAGGAATTTCTTATCGACTGAGCGTTCTCAATGTCACGCCCTTGACTCCTATCACTGTTGGGGTCTCGTCTCCCGGGTACGGTGTTTCAGGTATATCCTCCACGACAGCTGGTGTAGGTGAGATCAGAACAAATGGCGGCAGAGCGTCGCACAGAATAAAGTTAAATTGATGCTCTTGGATATAAGGACCACAAAACCGGAAGACTATGAGAGCCGAGGACATTTGAACCCCTGGAGGGTTGATCATCTACCTGCACGTGACCTCGCGATGGCGGGGTTTCTGATAAGCGCTTATCGCTCGCCCCTGCCCCGCAAGATTCGGCGACATGCGATCAACAAGCAGTCAAGACACATCCACAGCAGCCAACATGGTGAAACACATTGTCTGCGTAGGCGCGGTTTACATTGACACGGTCATGAGGTAAGTCAAGGTGCATTCCCGTTTTGTCGCAAAATGCTGAGAACCCAGCGTGCCGCATTTCCCCGTCGAGGACCAAAAACTCCGCGCCTCGGGGCTCACGCGACGGCGGGGCGGGAATTGCGCGAACACCCTCGAAGTCCTGTCGCAGCTGGTTTTCCAGCAAAGCGGCTCTGATACAGAGGGTTCCGAATCGCCCTCGGGAAATACCCAGATCCACCTGCTGTCGGTCCTCCCAAGCAAGCAGTCTGATGCTGTCAAATTCGTGCGCGATTCACTGAAGAACGTCAAGATGAACAACTCTTGCATATTCCGACCAACCTTCGCTGAGGCAGCGTCCAGCTTTATTATCCAGAACGAGTGGAATAACTCGCGCACTATTGTCAGCTACAATGAGCTGCCGGAGATGACGACGAAGGAATTCATCGCGAAAGCATTCCTGCTTACCCAGGTGGAGGACGCGCTGGAAGGATGGTATCATTTTGAAGGGCGAATACCGGAGGTCACGCGCCAGTCCGTCGACTACCTGCGATCAGCCAAAGAGCAGAGAGGATTCAAGATCAGTGTCGAGTGCGAGAAGCCTGAGCGACAGTACATGGGCGTCGTTGCCCAGTCGGCTGACTGTGTATTCTACTCGAAACTGTGGGCTGAGGTAAGTAGATTATCTCGTTGCTCGATGCTCTGCTTACTTGCATCAGTCTCAAGGGTATGGTGACCCCCGGGAGTTCTTGGAAGAACAATTAGACGGGACGAAATACGAGTAGGTGTTAAATTTGCATGGAAGGGCTTGATGGGCATCCGCTTGGCCATGTCATACATGCCAACTTGAGAAATTGGCATTGTGCTGACTGCGCCTACAGTGCTATCCTGTGCTGCACATGGGGCGCAGGCGGTGCTGCCGCTGTCCAGAAAAGGCTCGAAGGGGACGAAATCTGGGCTGACGTACCGGCATGGCGACCCACTATTGGCCCCTCGATAGTCATCGATACAATCGGTGCGGGAGATACGTTCATAGCCGGCATGCTCTACGCCCTGGCATGCCACGAAGACTGGACTCTGAAGCAAAAACTCGACTTCGCGAACGAAGTCGCAGGTCGTAAAGTTATCCAGGATGGATTCAAGGGCTTGGTAGCGAATATGCGCCCACACCTGAACCCCCGCGATCAAGCGTCAAGCCATCGACTGAGAACTGTGGACTGAAAGCCACGGCCCAACTGATTTCCTTCTCACTATCGACTTATTTAGCATGCCTATGATCGGCTACATGCTCTTAATTTTCTCTTCCCACAAGCCCTTCGCGTTCCGATGGAAAACATCCTCTTTCTCTTCCGTGGAGAGGACGTCAGCATTAGCAAGTCTGGCGATATTAGCATTCACACCCCAAAAGCCTATGCCATACGGGTAGTCCTATCATCTGTTAGCGAGGAGTCTGGCATGAGCGGCTTGTATACTAGCATGGGGTAATGAAGCAATGACTGAATGGTAATGATTCTACACTCACCGTTCCAAACACAAATTGCGAGACCGGCACGTCGTGCGCCAGAAGGCCCTTGATCTGCCGTGGGTACACTGGCCCTGCACTGTCGTACCAGAAGCGGCTTGCATAAAGCTTTCGCGCTTCTTCGGCATCTTTAGGGAAGCCTAGCAGAAAGCGGTCCGAGATGTCGGGAAAGGCGCCTGCACCGTGCGATACACGCCAGTGCAGGTTTGGATATTTTATGATGGTCCTGTTTGCAGTGATGCTAGATATGGCTCGCGCCGTCTCGAAATAAAATTCGCCTAGTCCGGATCTGAGAGGAGCTACTCATTCCATTAGCTGGTGGGTTTTTCCCTGACTTACTTGAGAGTCTTTTGCTTAGACTTACATGGCTTTGAATTCACCAGCCTCCCATCGTCCAACCTAATCACCGGTTCCGTAGGATGAATGAACACAATCTCCCTCCCATCACCTTTCGTCGCTCGCTCTTGTAGACACGTCCAAAACGGATCGAACTGCTCCTCGCCGGGATATAGACCCTCGTGATTCGTCATAACACCTACACCAACGGAGCCTAGTTCTTCCAACGCGTACCGAATCTCGCGGACACTCTCTTCCACATACGGCAACGCCGTTACACACATCCAACTAAACCGCTCCGGATACACTCGAACCAGCTCTGCTACGAACTCGTTCAGCAGCCTGGCGAGCGCAACGGTCTTTAGCTTATCGTCCAGGAAGGCATTGGCCTGTGGCGTTGAAACGCAGAGGACAGAGTGCGCAATCGAGTGCTCGGACATGAACTGGAGGTGCGAGAGGGCATCCCAGGATGGTGTTTCGCGGCCTGCTGCGAGTGGTTGAAGCGTGCGGAACCAGGATGGGACGGGGTGCGTGTGAGTGTCGATTCTGGAGGCATTGCTGAAGGAGGGCAGTTCTGTGGCGGGGATCGGGTTGGTGGAGAGGTTGGAGATGGAATCTAGAGCTTCAGAAAGGAAGGGCAGCACGGTGAGGTCGATGTTGTCGCGTGATGCATTGGCTTTGATGCGGGATATGCAGGCGGGCTCGGATGCCATTGCTCTCGTTGATACAACGAGACTGAAGGTTGTGAGAAAGAGGCGACGGCGCAGTCGCTTCGATGTCAGGCAATAATATCGACAAAGGCAGTAGTTGGACACACATTGATGGAGGTTGGGGAGAAGGAGGAACGGAATCTCGGTGGATTTGGCGATAGATGTGACGTTGCGTGCGCATTTCAACTGTCGTGCTCCGACTCCCCGCCACTAGGCAGCCAATCACGTCGTCGTACTTTGAAACCAAGTCGACTGAGACTCTAATATGAGCGAAGACGTTTAGGAGCTCTCATCTTACGAGCTCTCTTTGTTATATTGACTGCACTAGATATTCTGAGAGCGAAATGAGAACGCGAGAAGCGGAAGCTAGTGTGAATAGGCGATCACGTGACAGTGTTACGACTTGCCCTCGTGCGCGACTCTGCTGAGCGTTCTGAGTTTCCCAATTTTTTTTTTCCAGCAGTTAAATTCATACAGAAGCTTCGCATATTTTGCGAATATTGAGACGTTATGTTATCCATTGATCCTCCCTGACTGCCAAGCATTCGCGCAAGTTCCGAAGTTCGCGTCATTTCGCGCATCGTTCCCTCCACCACATTCATCGCATCTCGCGTTCTCTCCGCGCGCCCGGGTCCTTTACATATGTTAAAGCGTTTAGAGTGTCATCCACTCCTTATGCCGACGCTAATTGCTGGGTGGGCCAGAATGCCAGACGCTTTCCGGTCCTAATCCGCCTAGGAGCCGGGAACACGCCAAACGGCCTAGCGCAGTAGTCGTTGTAGAATATTGGCACCTTTTCAACGAGAAAAGATCCCAGAAGCTTCAACGCCTTTTGGGGCAGCACGCATTAGTCCTAGTCTGCACGTCAAATGGTGAGATTGTATTCATGCTACACGTCGTATAGGCAATTCGCCATTCGCTTACTCTATACGACAGGCGCAATATAAGTCCACGCATTCCTTCATTTCTCCCTTCGCCCGTTACCGATGATGCGACATAATACCTTTCGCAACGTCCCACACAGTCGACACCTGCGTCCTAGTGTACATATCGTTTTCCCAACTCCTACTCGCTTACTGCGCCCTCTGCCTCTTCCGATGTTGCGAATGCGTGTATTCCGGCCTTCGAAACTCAATCCCTCGCTCCTCCGCCAACCTGCGAGCGGCGTTCGCCCTGCTCTTCGGGAGGAATTTACCTGATGCCTCGATAAGGCCGCCCTTCTTGTTCATCTTGATCGTTTGAAGATACTCGTCGGTAAACCCCTCAGACCAGTTGCTCGGAGCCTTTTCTTCAGGTGGGTTCTCGGTGTCCTCGGGTCGTTTAATTGCCTCCGGCGCTTGCCCATTTGGCTGGGTGGCCTCTGGTGGTGCTGGCTCAAGTGGCAACGCCTGTGCTTGCTTCAGGATGGCTATGCCCTCATGGCTGGGCTCCATTTTGAGTGTGATAAGTGGACTGTTGACGATTGCTCGGAATATGCGGTCGACGTTCTCTGCCTCCTCCCTCGCCAGCGAGATGATGTTCGCACCGAAGCGATGCGCGGAGCCCACTCGCTCACTAGACCACGGCACTAGGGACCTGGGAGGATGCCGATCTGCATCGAAGTTGTAGAACTCGAATGACGGGGATAACGATCCTGCGACTAGAAGGATCTGTGAGCGTGGTGGCACGTCAGCACTTGTCTCGGGCTATAGCAGGAAGGAGTTCCCACCACGCTATGCCTTTACCTATGCTCGGTCCGTTGAAGGCCTTTAAAAATGGCTTTCCAGATCCAGCATCAAGGCATGCTGGGGTCATACTTACAACACTACAGTTTCGCGTCTTCCTCCCATCGATGCCCAGGACTCGGTCGCCATCAACGTAATAGGCTGACAACTCCAGCTGAGCAGAACGAACGCTGCCACGCTCTGGGTCAGTGATAATGACTAGGATGAGGTCGATCCGGAAGATTGCCGACTGATCCTTCTTCAGAACCACCCAATACTGAGTCCCTTTTGAAGGCACGCCCTGCACGAGGTTCTCCGGCTGCTCATCCAGCCTCCTGATGAGGAACCGCGGCCCCGAAAAATAGTTCTGGAGCAGCGTTGCGATCAGTTGGTTTGCGACTTCAAGCCGGAACGGGTACTCCAATCTCTTTTCAGTGACCGTGAACTTGAAATCAGCATAGTGCTTCACGAAGTTGCAGTACGCAAGCGCCAGTGGCTTTGGGAATATTGGAATCGGCGACGGTATGACGGCTTTCCCGTGTTGATCGACTTGCCAGTGTGATTCCCTGCCTTCCATGGACATGAACTCTAGGTTCACATGGCATGCCCTGTTGCGACTAGAGCTCTTCTTCTCTGCTAGTGAAGATTGCTGCTCTTCCTCGACTGGAGTGGAATGACGAATTCGACTGCGTGTGTCTCCCATGTCTGTAGTGGCCGTTCCTGCAAGAATGGTTGTCTTGAGCGCGTATGCTTGGAGGTGCGCAAGAGTGCAATCAGCGTATGTTTTGGCTGACTTTTGGCAGAGAGCGATGTGCTAGGCCCGCCAAATGGGAACGCACTCCGAGTTTGGGTCTTCCCCCTGGTGAAAGAAGTTCGCGGTCCGCGGTGGGCCTACCGCGGTGATGTGGTCCGTTTGTTTACCCTGATGAGCGGCGACTGAGCAGAACTTATAATCCTGATTGGGAAGATGCTGCCCCTAATTGGATGCTGGAAGAGTCGGTGAATGGGTTAGCACCAGGAGAAGGACCCGAGCTCGGTTCTCGCTAATGTGGGACTTCACAGGCACCACCCGCGAAGAAAGTTGGACATGTTCGAGAAACCTCCGAATTCCATTTCAACATCTGGAAGGATGCTTCACCCCGTCCTACCGAGACCGAAACGAATCCGAACCCTTCTTTCCGTCGAAGCCCCGCGAAGCCGTCTAGGTGGCTAAGATAGTCGGGCTCCTGAATGCCATACCAGCACCCCATCAATGTTGCACTTCGCCCCACTGAAATCTCCACGATCCCAAAACCCCGACTCCTATGAGCCTCGCAGAAACATCCATAGAAAAAGAGCAGCGGCAGAAAGGCAGTGGCAGCACGATAGGGGCATATCCTCCCATAAAACCCATTACGTACCTTGGTTCATCGTTTAGAGCGAATGTACAGGCTCCATCCAAAGCGTTCCTGGAGTTCACAATTCATAAATATTCCTCAGTTTCCGGCGTGGAGGAAGTCCAGAACGGCACCGAAGCCAACTCGTGGGGGACGGCCCGGGGGAGGGCGCGGGGGAGGGACTCCGGCGTGGGGCGGTACAGGCGGGATGGGCGCGCCGTGTACTGTAAAGACATTGTTAGCAGCACTTAGAGGAGCATCTTGGATGGTCAATATCAACTGACCCATATGGGCAAGGTCCAAGGCATCGATGACGTAGTTACCCGGATCGGCCGCGATGTTGCGAATCCCATGAGGACAGCCAGCAGCATGCTGCATCGTCGGGGTATACTGCACGAGACAGACCCAGCAGAAGTCGAAGCCACAGCGGTTGCCTAGCGGTAGATGGTAAGTCAACCCGTGAGTCCCGAGCTTCGGCAAATACTTACAATGCATGTGATCACATCCACCATTCTTCTGGATATTGACACCGCAGCCCGGGCAAGGCTTCGCGCCCATACCCTTGATTGCCGTCTCGGACTTCTTGTTCTCTGCATTCCTATTCTTGTCGCAGCTGCCGGACGGGTGCCAGGGCCGGTTGCAGGTAAGGCAGAGTTCGTATGCGCAGTATGGGCATTCGGCCTTCTTTTTGGCCTTTCGCTTACTACTGCAGTCTTCGATGGAGAAGTAGCGACCGCATCCGGTATTCAGACAGGCGATGAAGCTCTCACTAGATCGGAGGTGGTGCTTAACGAGGGCTTTGTCCCAGCTTTATCGAAACGTTAGCGTTTCTTGTCCCAGAGGGTTTCGGATTACGACCTACTCCTCAAAGAGAGTCTTGCAGGCCATCACCTTGACCGTCTCAAATGCAAGCTCGTGACCACACTGAGGAAAGGGACAAGCCAGGGTCGCGTCGTTCAGCTGCCGGTTTGTGACCTTGGACTTGAGCATGTTGCCTACGCACGGCGAACAGATGTTGACGAAGTGCTCGCAGACCTTGACCTTCGCCGGCTTCTTAAAGTATTTGACAAGCTTGGTGTCCGCACAAATCGCACAGTCCTTGCGGGCGGGCGGGCGGGGCGAGACGCGGGCCGCCTTCGTGAGTTTAGCTGGGCGCAACTTCGAGATGCGACCGTTGTGCGTGCGCGAGCTGCCCGAGGCCGGATGCTTGGCTCTCGTCTTCCTCAGTGTCGGCGGCGGCGGCGAATCTGGCACCACGACCGGGTTGCGCTGGCTGCCTACGCGCGCTTGAGTGAGACGTCTGTAGTCAATGCGGCGGCCAGGGTCTTTGCGAAGTCGCGTGTGCGGCGCCATGGTTGCCTACTGGTCAGTTGCGCGTGGACCAGGGTGCGGTTGGTGGTGTGGAAAAGAGCCGAAGGGGCCACGAACGAATTGCTGTAAATAAGGGCGGCCGCTCGGGGTCTGTGCGCTGTCGGAGTCTAGGTGAAGAAGCGGCTCGCGGTCGCGCGGGCAACGGTGAAGTAGAGTGTCCGGTTAGCTTGGGTGTGGTGATGATGAGCAGCATGGTGCAAAAGGATACACGAGGGATCTCACCAAACATGAGAGCCTACGCGCCCGAGAGCGCCCAAAGAGCGCAAGAACAGAACGTCGGCATTGGGACTGAGGTCAACGACGAAGCTATCCATGTCTTGCGGTATAGATCTCTTCCTCGATTCTCCGCGCGCAGCAGAGAGACCAATGAAGAGAAAAGAGGGCTTGAGGCAGTACTGGTAGGTCCACGCGACACCGGGGGTACTGGTCTCCTCAAGCAATGCAAAGAGGCAGCAGAGCTGCTGCGATGACGCACGACCCAAATGGGAGGAGATCTCGCCATAGGCACATACCATGAGGCAGCGCCCGCACACATCCTAGCCAAGACACCGCCACCAGGCTTTGCAACCTCCACCATGGCCCAGCAGTTTCCAGGTACACGACCGATGCCGAATCCACGGAGTACCCAGGCACCAAGGTACGTGGGTACGCGCTTCTATCCGCATACGATAGCGCACGTGCAACCTGACCGGTCTCCACGACGTTAACGCGACTTGTACACAAAAGTGCACGCATCCGCTGGTTGGCTGACTTTTCGTCTAGGTGTTCTCGGTAGGGGAGCTGGATTCGTCCGTCGTCAGAAAGCCCCAGCCGGCTCTCCAACTAGCCACCCTTTGTCGATTTTATGCCGACTGGACCATGAACAGTCCCCCCAGGGCGCTAAGCCTCGCCCGTAGAAAGTGGCCATGGCCCGCCGAGGAGGCGTATATGCGAAGAAGTGAAGTCTATAGTGGTTAGCAGAAACCTTGGGAGTGGGCTCACCGGCAGCGCCGCAATGATATTGCCCGAGGGCGTTTCCATGCGGTAGGCGTTGGTTGACGCTAGCGTCTTGGGCGTCGCGATTCCGGAGTAGTGAGTCGAGGTCGAAGCCGCAAGGTGAAGGTGAGTGAGAGGCGGAGGGGCTGGGACTTTATAACGGAAGCAAGAAGTGTATGAGACGCGCTAGTCCATCCGCGCTAACCGAATTCGGAACGACTCTATCAATACTTCACCAGCATTTCCTTCAGCAGCGCTGTTTCGCAGCCGCTCTGATCATCTGCCCGCGCTCTCAGCTTCTCAAACTCTTGTAGATAGAGAAATGATATGCATGACCTTAAAAGATCGTGGCACGATCCTGGCACACTGAGTAGAGGTCGCAGATCAACAGGCAGGACATTCGACACTATAGAATGTCGGATCTTTACTTACTGAATGCCTCTAGGAGGAGCTTTTCGCAGTCGGAATCTATACCTAGACCAGCGTGCAGAGCTCTAGAGCACGGCAACAGCCTCCTTCGGCTTTCGCACTTTGACTTGACAAGCTCGCAGGACGATGAATTAAGACATCCTCGTTCTGGAATGATCATTACATTGAATCTGTTACATGTAGAGCTCATGATTACCAGTGATCATCCTGTCTTCCGGATGCCTAGATGCACGAGCGATGGCAAATGAAAGAGAGGGGTGACGTTGAATCCGCATTTTAAGCACATGTGTGGACAAACAAGTGCAGAATATCGCGCCAATATCATCACAGCCCAACCGCTTGTCCAACCACAGGTCCCTTCCTCAAGCACCCGCAAGCCGCGCGATGACTCAATGAAAAGAAAAGATGGTCAGGATACTGCCCGGGGCTGACCAGACCCCAGGACGCAACGAGCCCCGCCAACGCTCGCCGCAGATGGTCTGCAACACACCTCCTAGTTTCAGACCTCTCTTAAGGCCCGTCACGCAGGTCCGGAGACAAGCGCGGTGCCCAGCACACATCCTCACCGAGACGCCGTCAAGAGTAGGGGGCTTAATGAAAACGAGCCGTAATAGCGGCCGCAGCCCTAAGCTGAACGAGTTCACCCACAAACCACAAGCCGTGTCCGGATCGGGGAGTTGACATTCGGTCGTCGTCGAAAAGCCGTCAACTAGCTTTCGACTAGCCACCCTGTGTGGTCGATGTTGACAATGCAGCTGGTGGTGCAAGGCCGCCTCGCAAGGTGCTTTTGGTGCACCAGGTGCAAGGTCTCGAGGGAGCTGAGGTGGAGGTTGGGTAGAGCAAAGCTGAATGGACTACCCTTAAGGCCCATCACGCAAGTCCGGAGACAAGCGCGGTACCCAGCACACATCCTCACCGAGACGCCGTCAAGAGTAGGGGGCTTAATGAAAACGAGCCGTAATAGCGGCCGCAGCCCTAAGCGGAACGAGTTCACCCACAAACCACAAGCCGTGTCCGGATCGGGGAGTTGGTATTCGGTCGTCATCGAAAGCCGCCAACTAGCTTTCGACTAGCCACCCTGTGTTGTCGAGATTGATCAAGCTGCACAGTGACCCGGCTCGTCCCGCAGGATGCTCTGGTTGCAAAGTGGTTCATGATCCCGAGGGAGCTGGGTGTGGAGGGTGGAAAGAGCAAAGAAGGAGGTTGGAGGTCGAAACTTTGGCGGGGGGCGAGGGGATTTATGTACCCGACTGCTGCGGCGGTGCCAAGGCGCTAGCGAAATGCGGCCCGAGCGCGTTCACGCTCGCGTCTGCCTGGTGACTCCGAGGGTTGCCAAGATGAGCTCATTCTGGTGCAAGGTAACCCCGCAGCTTCCGTCAATTGTCTCACCTGCAAGGGCGAGTGGGGCCCTAAACTAGCGTTCGAGTCACCCACCCCGGCACATGACTAGCCCCGGGATGCCTAGATGCGAGCACGGCTCCGCTAACCTAAAACGGCTTAGTCTACATCTTCATCTCAACTTCATCTCTCGAATGCCCGGCGAACATCCTCACCAACGCGCAGTCACACTTCTTAAATGCCAATATAGCAGCTCTGCATTCAACATTGTATTGATAGAAAGCCATCTTCTCGTAGATGTTGCGCCGGACCACCACCCGCCCGCATCATCGCCCCGAGCAGGCACACGAGTAGTGACAAGTAGCATCAGCAGGCGCACTTGCACCGGACACTAATTTCCGCCGATTGCCCGCGGAGAGCTTGGGGAGAACAGTCACAGTCATTTTTGGCGCTATCGCCTCCGCTAGCAAGATGTGGTCCGTGTTCTCGCGACCGCGTTCTTTCCGCAATCGTAAACCCCACTCATTTGCACCCGTGCGGCGCAGTTTAGAAACTCAACCATAGCCAATGGCGAATCTGACTGGCAAGTCACTGTACATTTGCTAACGTGCATGCTTAGGACCTTTCCGGCATACAGAAGCTGATAGCCGTCATGAAGAAGATTCGCGGAATCGAGACCGTAGGCATTCCGAAGCATCAGGAGCCTGGAACGCTCAGTGTCTCTAAGCCATACATCCCCGATCCATCGGCTTTCAGGGCCACCCTGGGTCTAAAGAGAGGTCAGGGGAAAAGGGAGCGTACCGTCGTCCTTGAGCCGCTCTCCTGTTTACAAACAATAGCCATTTTGGGCATTTCTCATGCTTTGGATATGATATCCGAACGCAGACCCGTCTACTCATATCATTGTCTCGCTAGATGCCACCCTTGTAACGCTGCATTGGAATCTGAATGCCCCCAGGCTTCCGTTTGCATAAGACAACATCGAGCTTGCTTTGAACGTGTCACTAGAATGCAGAGCTATCTCTCTCACATCAAGGCCTTATAATATGCCACCCTTTCAAGGCTGTATTAGTATCTGAAGGTCTCCGGGCTCCAATTTGCATAGGAGACCCATGGCAAGCATCCGCGCATGCTCTCGGCATGTTCAAGCAATATTTGGAAAACGTGATGCCCTCAGAGTTCAGTGCTATGCACTCGCAGCGATCCGGCACGTAGCATTCCAAAGTTCCCATTACCCACTGAAAGCCTCCAGGAGTCGCTTTACAGCGTCAAAGAAGAAATATCCTTGCACTGGTGTCCCGCAACGTTCACACCGTACACAAACCCAGATCCCTCGCCTTAATCTGCAGCGCCAAAAACCTCGAATAAATCCTACACAGCGCCAAACTGCCGCCAAAGAACCATAGTCCCGGATGCCCGCTCGGCCTCCACATAGCGTTCACCTCGCCCTCGTCGTCTAGATCCCACACGTCCTTGCAGCGGCTCGCCTCCTCCGGTCCTAGCGCCTTCTCCACGCTCGTCTTCATGTTGTCGTAGCCCGTAGCGAGGACGACGATGTCGGCGTCGAGCTTGCGCCCGTCGGCGAGAATGAGCCCGGTCTCGTCGAAGCCCTTGATGCCGTCAGGCGACTGCTCGACTTTAATCTTGCCGTCGATGATGAGCTGCGAGGCGCCGACGTCGATGTAGTAGCCGCCGCCACGCGTGATGTACTTGCGGTAGATGCCGGAGCCGTCGTGGCCGAAGTCGACTTCAAAGCCTGCTTTCTTCAAGCCCTCGAGGTTTTCTTTCTCGCGCTCTGCGATGCGCTCGGTGAGGCCGATGTTGAGTGCGAACTGCACGGGGATGGGGAGCGACTGGCCGTACACGTCGGCGTCCTCGGTTGGCGGACCGTGCTCGTCGTAGAGACCTTCGTGCAGCATGAAGAGGCCCTTGTCAGCTTGGATAACGTAGGTGCCGCGGCGTTGGACCATAGTTACCGGGCCGGCGCCGGCTTCGTAGTAGTTCTGCGCGATGTCGTGGCCGGAATTCCCGGTACCAACGACGACAACTTTCTTGCCTTTGAGGTCGCCTTGGTAGGTAGAAGCGTCCTTGTGCTGCGAGGCGTGGGACACGGTGCCCCTGAACGTGCCCTGGCCCGGGAAAGTTGGGACCTTGGGCTCACCGGCGTGGCCGGTGCAGAAGATTACATGCTTGGGATGTAGTGTTCGCTCGCTTCCGTTGGCGCGTTTCACGGTTACCGTCCACTTCTTCTCGGCATCGGAGTATGAAGCTTTCGAGATGGTGGTAGACATCCAGACGTTGAGCTCCATCATAGAGGCGTATGACTCAAACCAGTCGCCGAGCTTGTCCTTGGGCGTGAAGAGCGGCCAGTTCGAGGGGAAGGGCATGAAAGCCATGTGAGTATATTGGACGGGGTCGTGGGTTACGAGGGTACGGTAGCGGTGTCGCCAGTTGTCGCCGATGCGTGCGTTCTTGTCGACGATGAGTGCGGACATGTTCAGGGCTTGAAGACGGGCGGCCATGTTGAGACCGGATTGTCCTATTCATTGTTAGTACTTTTATCTTTCCCCTAATGCGAGAGCAAGCTTACCGGCTCCGATGATGAAAACGTCAGGCTCCCCATCCAAAAACTCCTTCTGTCTCTCCCTCCTCTCCTGCCAGTTACCCTCGATGATACCTCCCTTAAGCGAGTTCTTCCCGCCATGCGGTCTCTTATCTCCTGCAACCTCCTCATGGTCCTTCAACTCCTGCAGGCTAGTGCTAATAAAGTGGGCCTTCCAGGCACCATCCTCTCCCTGGGCGAGTCTGAGAAAGCCCTTTCCACGGCCGACTTTATTCTCGAAGTGGAACATGCTCTCCACCCAATCCAGTCCCTCAAGAGGGGTCTGGATGCTTGGCGCAAATGCCTTGCCCTCATCCTGGAGTTTGAGGTTGGAGAAGCCAGCGCTGATGTTCTTGGAGAGGAATTCGGTGATCTTGGGTGCGCCGCGAACGGTCCGGAAGTCCCAGGTCAGAGCGAGGAAGTCGCGCCACCAGCTATCGGGATGAATTATGCTAGCGATGCGCGACGCGTCGCCGCTTGAGAGAATAGAAGAGAATTTATCGAGCCATGCCTGGGCGATTTGGCTGGGTTCTTGCTTTTCCGTCACCGAGACTTTGACCTCAGGTTTAGCGAATTTAGGGAGAGTGATGTCGTGAGGGTGTTGGGCCAACATTTCAACGAATTCCTGATTTAAAAGGTACAGGAGAAGGACGAAAATGAGAGGACGGATGAGCGATAGAACGGTGAGCGGTTGCAGGGCGCTCTATATACCTACATGTACACCCTACTCGGCCCAGTTGTTGCTCAGCTAGCTGTGGATACACGATCTTAGTCACATGCAAACGCCGTTCCACTAACCAACGCTCCACGGAATGCAGCGACGATAACAAAGGAATGGTTGAGAGGCGCGGACGCGCTCGGTGTGACATGGCCCGGGCAACGTTGCTCAGCGTAAGTGGTGCTTGGGAGGGCTGGGCCCCGCAGGGAGTCAGAAGGCCACGGCGATCGGTTTTGCTTTTCTAGAGTAGATTGGGCTTCCCCGCAGAAGTTGAGGGACGTGGCCCTGGATGGCGTGGGCGGGAGGCGTGCTGAGGTTCCAGCTTGAGGTTGGGATCGGCTAAGTTGCCCTTTCGGCTCACTTTCCTTTTTGGGACGCATCCGAAACTCCCCGGCTTTGAGGTTCTCTTGTCACACAGCATTCGTCATCCACTTGGACGGCAACTCTCACATGAAATTCTTCGATACTGTTGAGGTGCGGAACCGCTTGATAAGCCACATCTTCGGTCATTCAATTGCTGTGCCCTGATCCAAACCATTTTGAGTGTCATTGTTAAGTCTCTCGGTCGATCTGTATTACCTAGTTGAGGGGTAGAGTTCTTGAACTCAGTGTTATGGTATACTACAAACCGCTACAGCAAAGCACATCCTTGCGAACAATAATGAGATCGGCCGTGATGGCGGATGAGTTTGACCACTCCTGGGGATGACTATTACTTGCGCAATCATCAATTGAAACGTGAATGGAGTAGATTGTATCTATGGAGTTTGTCCGACCAAGGAAAAACACCGCCACGTCTTGCATTTGCCTAGAGAGGATATAGAATCCCCATATACCCTATAAATTTGACCGAATAGGGAGCAGGCCCAAGATCTGGAAGATCGTCGCAGTAGAACAGCTTTCAAGCGTTAAGTTCTTCTACATGCGTCGTGGTGTTCTTTCCCGCAGCGTACATCTTCATTCCGGAGGCAGTCGCAATACGTGCTTGTTCGGCTTCGAGAGCCTCTGCGGGACGAGTGCTCTGCTTTCCGACCTTGTCGCCGATAGGAATGTACCATTTGTGACCAGAGTCTTTGTCGAAGTACGCGTCCACGTCCTCGAGCGTACGTTGTCTGCCAGACGTTAGCTAAAGATAAGGAGGAAAATACGGCATCACTTACGCAGTTTCAGGGTAAAGGAAGTAGACGACGAATACAAAGATAAGATTGAAACAGGCGAAGACTGGAGCAGTTAGTGGACCTTCTCCTGAAGAGCATGAGCCTATAAACTTACTGATATAGAACCGGTAGCCAATGTTTTTGATGCCCGTGGGCGTGAACTGTGTGCAGACGAAGCCGAAGAGCCAGTTCGTAGCCGTGGCAGCAGCTGCACCGCGCGTTCGCATAGCCAGTGAGTTGACCTCAGATTGATACACCCATGGAACCATTCCCCAGGTGCAACCGAAGGCGGCGTAATAGAAGAAGAGGAACGTAATGGCGACGGCACCCCATTGTTTCTCCGCGGTATGCAGGAGCGCAACGGCGATGGCGACCATAACATACGCCAAGAACTGCAGACCGGCCCCGCCCATCATCAACGAGCGGCGACCAATGCGCTCAATCATCCAGAAGGCTAGGGCCGAGCTTATAACATATGAAGTAGCGTTGCAGCCAGTGAGAACACGAGCCATAAATTCGGTCATACCGAGGTTTTGTTCGAGGATAGTCGGGAACTAAGTAGGGTTAGAAGAGTAGGCCCACGTGAGACTTTGGACGTACGTAGTAATTCAAGGCGTTGATGCCGCCGAATTGCTGCATGAACTGCGTTCCGCAGCCAAGTAGGAGTCGTCTAAGATGAGCGGATCGATCCCTGCGAAGGATGACTTCTTTGAACGAGATCTGCGACTGCCGCTCGATCTCGATGGCGCCGCGGATGGACATTAGCTCCTTCATGACAACCTCATCGTCTAGGCTGAGGCCCTTTCCGAGATATCGTCGAAGGGCCTCGTGGCCTTCCTCGAATCGATCGTGCATCAGGAGCCACCGGGGAGATTCTGGGACGAACATAAGGAAGCTGACCATAGCAGCGCAGGGAACAAGCTGGTGTAATCGTTAGTAGCAGAGCAGATTCGATCAAGCGGAGTTCGTTACCTGCAGAGCGAGCGGAAGTCGCCACTGAATGCCATTGTCCGCGAAGGATGTGCCGAGAGTAAGCCAGCTTCCGATCATGTAGAAGATGACGTTGTGCAAAACCACTATCACGGACAGCTTTCCTCGTCGTACGCCGCGTACGGATTCAGCTTGATAGACACCGACTGTACTGGAGACAATGCCTTTTCAAAATCAGCCCGTGCATATCAACCGTGAACTAGTCTTCCATACCGTTTCCGACGCCGTTTATAACACGACCGAGGATCAGCATTCCGAAGTTGACAGCAGCGAACTGGAGGATGGCGCCGATAGTGCTTATTACCGCTCCACAGCGAAGAGTGTTCTTCCGTCCTAGGCGATCGCCGAAGAGAGCGGCAAGTAGACATCCCGCAAGGTTTCCCAGCGAAAAGCAACTGGCTGTGATGCCCTGAATATCCGGATCCTTGGTCTGCGGGAACTGGTTGATGAAGTCCGAGCTAATCAAGATACCACTGATGATACCCTGGTCGTAGCCGTACCATGCCTGTACGAGATATCAGTAAGCGTCGTGGGGGCTCCGTACGATGAGGGTTGCTCACCTGGCCGGCGGAGTTTGCAGCGGTCAGAACGACCTCCAGCGCATAACCTTCGAGATTACCCCACATGGTTGCAAAGATTCGATGGTGTCTTTCCAAAGGTAGATAAGGTCGAGATGGCCCGCCAATGTCGGCGGGCTCGCCTTGATTATATATGCTTCTGGGGCGCCATGGCCCGCCCGTTAGCCAAGGTAGCCAGGAGCCCGGGGAGGACACTCTGGGAAAACGCATGGCAAGGAATGAAGAACCGGCTAGCTGGCTCTGGGGTGCATGTAGTGACCCGCCATACTGTTTCCGGGGTTGGGCCCAAGTGGAGAGGAGGTAGTCCGGGGCCGCAAGGACTAGCACGCGACCGGTTTCATTGTGGGCTGAGTCATGTTGTGCCTTGGAGTTGAGGATTCTTGAATGCGGAAATAACCTTCACGAGTCACTAGTATGAGTTAGTCGAAATCGGAGGAGGGCGAGCGGTGGGGTGTTGGGGGTGGGGAGAGGAGGTTGGCTGGAGTGAGTCGGGCCGGCGTTCGGGCAGACATGGCGCGAGTGGCCCCACTCCCAAACCCGGCATGTGCAGGGACGGCGCCTTCCTTGCCCACGAGAAGACCTCCATCCAAGAGCACGCGCGGCAAAGGCTTTCCGTCCGGCGCCGAGCTTCCAGCCTTGAAAACGCCTCCAGAGCATAAATCACAGCGCGCGTCCTCGCGTTCGGTCCATGTCTGTCCGCCGTCTGAATTCTCGTTTAGATTCCCTCCCGCATCGGAGCACAAGGGCTAAAACGGAAGCTTAAATCTCTCGGGCCATGTCGAGGGCCTCCCCATGAAGGCACTGCCAGCATGGAGAGTTCATCGGATGCTCGCCGCTTGAGCAAGACTGTGTGAGCAGCCGAGCACGATGAAGTAGTTCCCCGGCTGACCGAGCAGGTGCCTCTTGTGTCGGCAAAGAAAGATCCGGTGCAACCGAAAGCTTCCAAAGTGCGAGAGTTGCACACGCGCTGCTGTGGAATGCCAGTACAGTACGACGACGACGTCATTACGCGACATCACGTGACTAACACCCACGCCCAGTCGCCGTGAGGAATAGGCCTGGCCTGAGGGCTGGCTATGTGTCGGAGCTTGAAGAGAGGCTAGGTATGTACGGCATTCGCTAAAAGACCGCCCTGTTGATCCTAGATTTCTAGCCAAGCTCGAACGGGAGGTGCAGCTGTTGAAGGCAGATCGACCTGGTACGCACGGGGGAGATCCTTTGCCCCATTCATACTGACGGGCATAGTGGGTCCAGCATCGATGGTAGACGTGAACAGCGTAGCGACCTCGAGTTCATCCGACCATTCGATCCAGGATGCACCCGCAAGCATCGCCCACATCAGCCCACGGAGTGCGAGATGTTCTCCGTCCGATTTCGACCCACTATCATCTGGCATCCTTGACGAACTGTGTAGGGCATGGTTGTAAGCCAGACCTCAATGCGACTAATGCGGCTTGATCACAGCTGACATGCAGGCCTCAGCGAGAAGTACCACCCATGGTTTCCAATCCTGCATCAGCCGTCCCTTCTTGAAGTCCTCCAAACTTCGCCGATTCTTGCCAGCACTGTCCATTACATCGTCTTCAAGGCGGTTGCGGCTGTCACTATACCCCACTCTTACCACTCCGATTCCTTGACCAATGATCAAAGACGAACGCTCTCAGATGACCTGCGTAGCCAGGTCGTCATGGAGGCGATCAGCCAGCTATCGCTCCAATCGCTCCAGGCCGTTCTAATCTTGACGATTCGAGACTATGGAGCAGGCCGATTGAGTGAGTTCTGGAACCTGATAGCGTTGGCGAAGCGGTAAGTCATACGGCTGTGGTCTGCACTGCCAGTCTCTTGCGCGTTGCGTGCTAATCGATCTGCTAGCATGGGTACCCAACTTGGTCTTCGAGACTTAGTCGCAAACCAATGTGACAACTTCCACCAAATATCTACGATCCCGCCGCGCATGTTGCCACTGCCGAACTCACTAGTCAACAGAGAAGAGAAAATCCGAGCGTATTGGATGACCGAAGGTGAGGCACCTCCTCTTCGCGGCACGCACACGCTGAGTCGAGACAACAGTGCTTGACGGCTCGTCGACAGTCGGTGCAGCCTGGAACCTCAACATCTCGAGGCCAGAGAGCACGGGCCTTCTTCCATGCAGCGATACCATCTGGTCGTTTCCGGAGGCCGTCATCAGCGCCTGGTCGTTCGGTGACTTTGAGATGTCTTCGGCGTACTCGCTTTACGTGATGCTCGTCACGAACGAACTCTACCATGTCCACCGCTTCCTGCAGCAGTCATTCGATACGCAATCCGCCACTGAACGTGTTCAATGGCAAAACGAATGCAGGGCGGTTGACGAGGGCCTGATCGCCTGGCGAGTGAAGTTCGCCGCAGCACAAGTACGAATGAACGCTGAGCATGGAGGTTCATACGACCCTAATATCATTCTGACACACTGCGCGTTGGACCTGTAAGAGTCAGCTTTGCCCTAGTCCCCAGTAGTCGCTAATAGGAGAACCAGAGCCACCATATCTCTATACCAAAGATTAGCACTCCCGCCATCGGGCCTGGAAGAGGCGCAAGGCCCATGGTATCATGCCATTCAACGCTGTCTAGACGCATGCGACAGCATCACCAACGTGCTGCGAGCCATGCACGATATGAATCTAGAGAACATCAGCCCGCTCATCATCTCTTGCATATTCGTCGCAGCCAGATTCTTCCTAGGTAAGCTCGAGAACTTCATCACTACCCGACAAATAGCTCACTCACCAGTCCACGCCAAACTCCTCAACGTCGAAATCCCCCGAAACCTCGACCTCTTGGTTTACAGCCTGAAAACCTGTGGTCTCCGATGGTCGTACGCACGACGGCTTGAGAAAGTGATACGCACCGCGACTGCAGACCACAAGCTTCCTTCGTCCATGTCATCGCTCCCCGTGCAGTTCTACGACTTGCAGTATTCCTACCTGGACATTGATGAAGCGCTCCGGGTCTGGGCAGAGGGGCTCGAGCCGTGGATGCATCTTGCGGGGCTCGAACATCCCGCGCTCGATCAGAATGCTATACTGATGCCCAACGTTAATCTAGCGACTGGTATGGCGAGCGCGGATGACGCGACGTTCTTACCCGATACTGCTCAGTTGGCCCAGGCTTGATCGCGTTGCCGTAAAAATGGACCTGGCTGGATAGCTCGAATATCTCGGTACATGCTGCGGCGCCGTAGAGAGTACAGAGCTCATCCGCGGAACGTACACCACGCCCATGCGACTTCGCCCAAGCAAGCGGCGGAGGCTGATATGGTCGTCGACATCGATAGTGTGAGCACTTTCGGGCTACGGAGGAGGGGCTGAGCGGGCATAAGGGCCTGAGGTTCTCCTCTATGCTCACCACGGTTGTATGTGCTGGTTGGTTGTAATGAAAGGCTTGGTCAAGACACCCCATATCGCACACTGCATTATGGTCCGCACCGTCGTCTCTCAAAGTGTGGCGCTGCGGACATGGCCGGAAAGAGACGCATGAGGCGAAGGCTGCACTTTCGAATGCCCAATTACCGTGCTGATCCTTTCGTGTGCCATGGTTCGTGTAACATTGGCATCTTCTCACGCATCGTCGCATTCAGAATGCTGGGCCATCGGCACGAACGGAAAACGCAAGATAATACTAGTGAGGCTAACGGGTTGTGGGGACAATGACCCCATTGATCGTGCACGAATTTACGTGGTCCGGTGCGGAGGGTGTTGAGGTGGATAGCGACGTTGTGTATTCCAGGCGGCCCCCGCCAAGAGGCTAGCGCCCTGTATGTAGTGCGGCTGAAGATCAGATCGACAGGCAGGGCGAGCTGCTCTGCTGCTGCGTCGTTAGGCCACCATTGCCATGGCGTCTCAGCACGCTTGCTTGCGCTCCTTTGTGAGCCTGCGACGTTCTTGTTATTCCTCCATATTGTCCTTTTACCCTCCGTGAACCTCCTCAAAGCGTCGATGGCGATCAACCCAGGCTTCGCGATCCGCCGCAACGGCTCCTGTCTCGCCGGCGGCTACGAGGTCGACTGCGGGCAGACTCGCACGCCATTTCGATTATGCTGTCCCACCGGCCTTGAATGCCCGTCGCAACAGAATTTTGCCTGCTGCTCACCAGAGAACATTAGTTGCACTTCAGCGCTCTTGCCAGAGCCGAAATGCGCGAACGCGACGTGGGACCTGTTTGATAACGAGGGCTACTTTTGCTGCGAGCACGGCTTGCCTGGATATAATATTCGCGGGACACACGGCTGCGCATCGCCGGGATTCGTGTATAGCGGCGGCGAAGAGAGCCTGTCGACAGTCCAGGCTGGCCAGCGTACGTTCCAGCTCGTCACTGCTGCTGCTGCTGCTGCTGCTCGGCCGACCGCTCACACCCCACAGCCTCTGCATCCTCTTCGACCGTCTCCGCAACCTCCTCGAATACCTCGCCCCCTGCGGCGACGAATACACCGTCAACAGGGGGGTCGTCGACGCCGACTGGGGCGATTGTTGGGGGCGTGCTTGGTGGAATCGCTGCGATATCGATATTGGTAGTTGGGGCCTGGTGCATACTGCGGCGGAAACGGCAACAGCGGCAGGAAACCCCGTATCTTCTGTCACAGAGACACGATCTGTCTTCAAGAGAGCTGGCTATGAAACACCACCTGGACGCGGACCAGGCCATTCATGAGGCGGATAATAGAGCAGCAAGATACGCGCCTACGGGAGAGCTGCCAGCGCCACAGCACCCGACGGAATTGCCAGCACATGGCGCGCGGTCGTAATCTGCCATGTTCCCGCGCGCGTCGTATGTAGGATTAATACTACGCCGCTGGACGGCCTATCTTGGCTCGGTAGCTGCCCTCTCGGGCCATGCGAGGAGCTCTTTGCTGACAAAAGGTCTCAACAGACTTCACTGGCAGCTTAGCATATCCGCAAGTTGGGATCGCATGTGTTCTTCGCCGACCGGTGCATCATATGCGCGCGGAAGTCAGGCCGGCACGTCCCACTTTTTGGTCTTTTACAACGCCGCGCTAGAATGCCAAGCAGGGGGGAAGGTATATGCTAACCGCACTCTCCAAGCTTCGTTCACCCATCCGCAAAGCTTGCTTCCACCGTTCAACCAAAGCCACCACCCGATACACGGCGTCTCTTGTGATCGATTCCGTCCTCACGTTCGTCTGTGCAAAATCAGAAGGACATGCAAAGCTGCACGTTACCGCTCCTCGTGCTCGCTGCCATTCCCACCCCCGTCCATGCTTCCAACACCGAGCAGCCGGAAATGAAGCTTCCTGACAGAAGCGGCAGGAGGCACGCGCAATGAGGATCGCCATGATTCTAAGATAGTTGCGCGCAAACAGCGCTAAGAGAGTGCGATATCCAATAACATGGCGCGCCGTTGTCAGGCAATATAGTTTGATTGGATCCTTCGGGGTAAGGATGGTAAAGTCGCAACTAACAGTCGGAACCTGATGTCACCCTGTACCCTCCCATGCTCATACGTGGATAAGATAGCGCGTACGTCTATATGGACTAGGCTTATATTTACGCGTGCCCGCGACGTAAGAAAAGTCGTGTCTTCACCTTTTCCTTCGGAGGCGGAATGATGATGGCCGCCCGAGGCTCTCTTTTGTTGGTCTTCTCGTCACTCGTTCAGAACGGTGTATTTGGCCAGAATACCACTGATAATTTACAATATGTGGATCAGCTAATTGGGAGTGCTAATGGAGGTCTGTACGCCCGGGAAGGCGTATTTCGGCTTGCTAACTTTCTAGGAAACGTCTTCCCCGGCGCAACATTGCCTTATGGTATGGTCTCAGGAACCGACGGAAGCGGAAATAGAGACTAAATATGCGAAGGCATGGCGAAAGCTGTAGCGGACGTCGACTCGCCCAGTAATCAGGGCGGCTTCACGACCGAAGGCGGCAACATCACAGGGTTCAGCACCATGCACGACAGTGGCACTGGTAGAGAGCTCCAATAAACGCCTTACAACGTGCGGGTAGATGCTCACTCTGTATAGGCGGCAGTCCCTCACTAGGAAACTTTGCTTTCTTCCCATACGCCTCATGCCCTGGCGACGACCTCAACCGCTGCACCTACCCCAAGAAAGCCCGGAAGATACCCTACGTGCCGGATTCCATCAAAGCCACACCCGGATACTTCGGCATCACGCTATCCAGCGGCGTGGCAGCAGAAATGACCACAGCGCAACACACATCACTCTTCCGCTTCAAGTTCCCTTCCACCTCCAACGGAACCAGTCCGCTTCTCCTCCTTGACCTCACTGATCTCGCCGATTCGCGTCAGGACAACGCTTCCATGTCCGTCGACGCCGACACAGGTCGCATGACGGGAAACGCACGCTTCCTACCAAGTTTCGGCTCTGGCAACTGGGTCGGCTACTTCTGTGCAGATTTCGGCGGCGCTGATATCCGCGACAATGGGATCTTCGTCAATTCTCGCGCAAGCGCAGATGTCAAGGATCTCAAGATCACGCGCTCTATTAACAACTACCCCCTCCCAGGAGGCGGATTCATCCGCTTTACTTCCAACCCGACCGACGGCATCCTCGCACGCATCGGTGTCAGCCTGATAAGCAGCGAGCAAGCCTGCGCCAGCGCCGAATCCGAGATCCCCTCCTTCGACTTCAGCGCTACGCACGACCTCGCGGAGTCCGCATGGCGCGAAAAGCTATCGCCAATCAGCGTCTCCACCACCGGCGTCAACAGCTCGCTGCTCACAAACTTCTTCTCGGGCATCTACCGCACCATGGTGAACCCGCAAAACTACACGGGTGAGAACCCTCTCTGGTCCAGCTCAGAACTTTACTTCGACTCCTTCTACTGCCTCTGGGATAGTTTCCGCAGCCAGCTCCCCTTCCTCACGATCCTGGACCCAGCAAGCGTCACGCAAATGGTAAGATCTCTGATCGACACGTACGAGCACGAGGGCTGGCTGCCAGACTGCCGCATGAGTCTGTGCAAGGGCTACACGCAAGGCGGCTCCAACGCCGACGTCGTACTCGCAGACGCTTACATCAAGGGCCTCAGCGCGGGGATCGACTGGGACAAGGGCTACGAAGCCGTCGTGAAAGACGCAGAAGTAGAGCCCTACTCCTGGTCCAACGAAGGCCGGGGCGGCCTCGATAGCTGGAAATCACTCGGCTACATTCCCACGCAGGACTTCGACTACAAGGGCTTTGGGACCATGACGCGCAGCGTGTCTCGCTCGTTGGAGTACGCGTATAACGATTTCTGCATTGCGCAGATGGCTGCGAATCTCGGTTCGTCCACTGATGTGGAGAAGTACACAGAGCGCAGCGCGAACTGGAAGAATCTCTACTACGCGGAGCAAAAGAGTTATCTGTTCAACGGGCAAGACACGGGGTTTACGGGCTTCTTCCAGGGCAAGTATATGAATGGCACGTGGCATAGCCAGGATCCGTTGTGGTGCAGCACGATTGATCCGGATCCGAATCGGGTTTGTAGTCTGCAAAACACAGGGCAAGAAACTTTCGAGAGTAGTTTGTGGGAGTACGGGTTGTACGTATCCCCCCTTTCCTCCCTAGTCCTGACTCGTGTGGGGAGCTGATGTGGATGGATGCATAGCTACGTCCCCGGCGACCAAGCCGGACTAATCTCCCTCTACGGCGGCCCCACCGCCTTCGTTCAGCGTTTGAACTACCTCCACGACCAAAACATAACCTACATCGGCAACGAGGTACGTACCTCTCCCCCTTTCCCTCGTGTCCCAACTAACCCAGTCCGCTCCCACCAGCCCGCCTTCCTCACCGTCTTCCAATACCACTACGCCGGACGCCCCGCCCTCAGCGCCCTCCGGTCACACTTCTACATCCCGCGCTTCTTCAGCCCGACGAACGCCGGATTGCCCGGGAACGACGATTCCGGCGCCATGGGCTCTTTCGTCGCGATGTCCATGTATGTAGCCCAGCCACCTACCCATCTACCTACCTACCCACCCGTGTATTGTAGGCATGCTAAAACGAGAGCAAAACAACAGGATGGGCCTCTTCCCCAACCCCGGACAAAACGTCTACCTAATAACGCCTCCGTTCTTCGAATCCGTCTCCATCCGCTCCCCTGTAACAGGTACATCGCCCTTCTCCCTTCCCCTTCCCCTCCCCTCAACCAACAACCCAACCCCGCCTCCTAACACCCCTCCCCTCAACTCACAACCCCACGCAGGCAAAACCGCCACAATCCGCAACGCCAACTTCGACCCCAGCTACGGCGCCATCTACATCCAATCCGCGACGCTGAACGGCGCTCACTATACCAAGAACTGGCTCGACCACAGCTTCTTCACCGAGGGCAAGGAGCTCGTGCTCACGCTGGGGCGGAACGAGAGCACGTGGGGCACGCGGGTTGAGGATCTGCCGCCGAGTTTGAGCGAGTATGTTGGGTTTGGGAATGGGACTGTGAGCAACGGCACGATGGGTGGGGAAAGATGGAGAAGGCGGGGTGGGCCGAGGATGGGCGCGTTGGAGAGCCGTGACGTTGGCGGGTTTATATGAGTGGACATGAAGGCGTTAATGCGCGCGAATGTGGAAAACGTGGAAATAAAGTGAAGACAAAGACGGGCATGATGATTCAGACGGCATATTATTGACCCGTATGCTATAATGTCATAGAGCTTATTGACAAGAGCCCAGAAATCGATGTCATGCGCCTCTCCTTACGTTTGTGCTCATCAGCGTAATCTTCTTGGCTTTCTTCTTTTTCCCTCCCGCCTGCTTCTTCGGCGTTTCGCTGCTCTCGCCTAAGGACATAGCCTGCGCTTCAGCAATCATCCCTTCCTCTTGCAGTAGATCCTTTTCCCAACCCTGAAGCCATCCATCGTCAGGCATATCATGTTCCTGCGGCACCAGAATTGGCGACGTTGGTGGTATGGCCGCGGTGCCCCAGACGGTTCGCGGTGCTGAAGGGCTCGTCGACGGCGAGGCAAGTGAAGCGAAGCCCTGGCCGCGTCTTGCGGGCCAAGGAGGCGACGTCGATGCGCTCTCTGCGTCTGTGGTAGCAGCGGGCTCCGGTGTCCCGGAGGGCATCAACGGCTGGAAGTCATCCGCAGAGAACTTATCGGAGATGCTTGGCCGCTTCCTCCTGGCCGAAGCAAACTGGGCATACTCATCCTTCTCCGCCTTCAGTCGAGCCTTCTCTTCTCTCGTCTCCTTGTCCTGATTCCTCTTCCGCCTCTTCTCGATCTCTGGTTTGAAGCGCTCCAAGATTTCAGGTGTCACGGTATCTGTCCAATCACATTCCAAGAAATTCACTTCGCACCCATAGGGTAGGTATGCGAGGTACTTTGTGCGCTTTCGTAAATCGTCGTCGACGACATGGCCAGTGGAGACGCGCTCGACGCGTGGTAGGATAGTAGATGGGAACGATGCAAAATCTCCGAATGTGGCTTTCAGAATGCGAATATCCAGCGGCGATAAATAATAATGCAAGAGCGCTTGGTAAAAATAATACTCCGATGGTGTGTGGTGAAGCTCGTGGCGCTGGCGGTTGCGGATCTCAGCTAGAGTCGCGCCAATACCGCCATGACTTGTTCGCGAGGGGTGGGATGACACTGAGAGCTTCCTCGAACTTGCGGCATTCGTTTCGGTCCCTGTACTAGTAGTAGCATGAGCGTCAAGTGCAGTGGCTTCTGCGGCCGGGGTGTGGACATGCGGTATGCTCTGCCCTGATTTGGCTGCATTCTGGATCAGGTACATCTCGGGAGTGTCTTCGTCGTTCTCGTTGAAGACAATTGGAGGTTTCTTTGCTTTCGGTTCGGCAGGCTTGGCTGTCATCACCGGCGGGTTGCCGATGCCCTTGACCTTCTCCTTGGAATCCTGAATGGAGCGTATTGCCTTCCTCATCCACTCAACGTTGTCCTCTCCGAACATGAGCTCATCTTCCTTCCCCTGCTGCTCCAGTTGGCGAAGCTCGCCCTCGAACTGCTCGATCATATAATCCTCTCCACCTCGCATGACGCGGGCATAGTCCATGACTTCAGCAGCGTGGTACCATGGAATGTCCTCCTCTTTGGTAAGAGCATCGGCGCCGTCCCGTGGCATGGCCAGCGTACTTCCAGCTGGCCTCATGACTAAGCGAAGCACGACGTCACCTCCCTCTCGTGGAGGCTCGCCCTCTTGTCCAACGTACCAGCGCACGGGCCGCGTCTCCGACATGTAGATGGAATCCCAGCACAAGGGACATTTCTTCGATCGCGCCTTCTTCTCCGGAACGGTCTTTCCCTCATCTTCGGACTGCATGTACCGAATAAGGCAAGGCAAGCAAAAGATGTGGCCGCACCTTGCCATCCTCGGGGCTACCGGAGTCCCTAGGCAGATCGGGCAAGAAGCGTCCTGAGACTGCGAAGACACCAATATCTGCAGGACACTGTTCCAGTCCAGGTGCACATCAGCGTCGACGCTCTGGGCGCGATAGTCGCCACGCGGGTCGACGATGAAGCGGTAATTGGCATGGACGTATCTGCTCCTTGTTAGCACAACCCGAAGATTCTCACAACCCTTCCAATGATGATTCCCAACTACAAGCCCAGCCCATAGTCGCGACAAGGATATAGGGGTGAACGTACCTCGCCTTATCGATGGCGTGATAACCCGAGCCCAGACCCCATGTCGGATTCCTGCGGTAGTTCCTTCCGTGTCCGTGGGAGTGGTGGTAGTTGTTCTGCGGGCGCGGCGGAAGACTGAAGTTCATGAGGTGGGTGATGGACGTCTGGCCCTTCCGGCTGTTGAAGGGACGCATGGCGAGCTGTGAAGCGTCAGAGCGCGGACCCCTAGTAACCTAGAAGGCGAACTCACAGAGTCAGCAATGGCATCCTCATCGGCCTGCCGGAAGCGCTTCGACCCCTTGTGCTGCTTGCGCGATTGCTGATTGTTCCTTGGCGTTGGCGAGGAGCGAGTCGTTGCCCCCGCTCCGAAACTGCTGGCCCCGCTTCGCCGTTGGCCGTAGTTGTCGCCGCTTGCGATGGAGTTTGGCTGGCTCTGGGCGGGCGAGAGCTGGCCTGAGGTGGCCGCGGCTTTGGACGAGGTCGGAATGGCGGGCGGGTTAGAAGACATGGTGCCGCCAACCAGTGCGGCCGCGGGCGATGACGATGACAGCTGCTATGGCAGAGGAAGGCGGTAGCGAGTGGAAGAGAGGAGCGGCGAGGGAGGAAGGGAAAACAAAAAGAAAAGGAGGGTGAACGCAGAGGTCTGGAGACGAATTGAGTGCTGGGCGTTTGGGTCCCCCAGACGGGATGGACTTGAGGAGGGAAGAGTCAGAGCCGTGGCCACTCTGGGGATGACGCTCTGGGCGATCGACGAAGTCACGTGGCTGCATTAAGTGGGCGGGAACTCCAGGCTGTCTCATTTGCTTCCGGCGATGCATTGCTGTCTCGGCCTGCTTGCTCGCATCAGCAGTCCGCTCCAGCGCGTCCCACCACTCAATTCTCCCGCGCCAGTTTGCACACTTCCAGCTGTCTTGCTTGCCCTCAACCTTGGGAGCATCGTGCCGCCGCAGACTCCGCCGGAGAATAGCCGGCGCACAGACCGCAGCTTAGAGCCGCTTGCTTAGAGGTTCGAACTCCTTCCATCGCCCCAACCCAACCCCAGCGGCCCCTTCAACCCCCGTATCTCACCTCTCTTTCTGGACGGGCAGTCTTTGCTGCTCGCCATGTCTTCTTGAGACAATGACCCCGCGCCCTCCTGTCGCGGCCGCCTTTCAGCCTTCACCTGCGAACCGGGCCGTGGCTGCCTCTGCGCGACCTCTCGGACCCCAGCAATAATTCGTGGGCCCCAAGACCATCAGCTTCCGCGCCGCCTCCACCCCCTCGCCTATCGCCAGCTCGCCAGCAACCGTCGACGCGCCGGGGTGACGTCTGTATAGCGCTTTCCCGACGCGTGTTCTCCCCGTTGCCTCGCACGTTGGATGCCCCAGCCGGCACCCGACTGTGAAGGCAACACCGACGCCGGCCGCTCATGATGCCAGGCCCTCACATACCGCCTGCCGTACCTCTCCATCCAGGAAGGCGGCAAGGTGACCCTCAGTACCACTACCATATCCCGCCGCAGACGCACTCGCCGGTCCACAATCCGTATGTGCCCTACCACCACCCGCAGCACTATGCTCCGCCGCACGCCTCGCCGTATCCCCAGCAGATGCAGCAATGGTACAACCCGTATCATCAGCCGCAGCACCAGTATGCGATGCCCCCGCGGCAATTCCAGCCCCACGGCTCCCCCGTCGTAGTTTCCTCACACCCACACATGGCGCCCATGCCTCCAGTGAATCGCGCGCTGGGGCAAACACCTCCGATTGTTCATTCACGAACTCCGCCCGCTCCCCGCATTCCTACTCCGCAGGCTGCGCCCTCCACGCCGTCCGTGAATTCGCAAACTCATGTGTCGTCACCGACGCCGCCGACAGACATGACTACTCCAACTCCTCCGCCCAGCACTCCTTCCAGGGCTTCATTGCCTCCACCTCCACCACAGCCCCAGCGCACAGTATATATGCCATACTACCCGCAGCTGCCTTGGTTGTCGGTCCCGGAAGCCGAGTTCCCCCCACGAGCATCACAAAAGAAGAGGCGACGAAGAGCTCCGGTACCGGCGCAGGAGGAGGGTCTGGCTCTGCCCTCACGCGAGCAAACCGTGGAGCCAGAGGTTGTCAAGGAAGAAGAAACTCAAGCAGAGGAAACCGTGCTGACTCCAACCGAGGACCCGGTGGACTCTCGCGCTTCGACCATCGCCGCAGTGTCCGAGGCTGAGGTGGAGACCCCATCGACATCGCACCCGCCGTCTGAGGCAGATTCAACAAATCCCATCACCCCGTCATCGGCCATGCCTCTGCGGTCCGCTCGACCCGCTGCTCCCTCGCACTCGCATGTTCGGACCGCCACCAAGCCTGCCGTTCCCCTCATTCCCATCAGGCCCATCAAGCCTGCGAGCGTTACTTCCACCACTCAGAAATCGGTCAAGTCGGCAGCAGCAGACAAAGACAAGGATGAGACCAAGAAGGCCGAGGATGCGGCTGCTCACACGCCTGCCGCTGAGACTCCTGGTAGCGCTGAAGAGACACCCAAGGCATCGCCTCCACCCAAGGCGGCCCCACCCAAGTCGTGGGCGGAGCTTCTGCGGTCCAAGGTCGCTCCTACCCCGGCGCAAGCACCCATTGCGAACGGCGTCGTTACTGCCAACGGATCGGCTGCGCAAAAGAGCAATTCCCTTGGCGATGTTCTCGCAGCATATTCTGTGGACTCCGATAAAAAGCTTTCGTTTCTTGAGCCCCGTGGTCTTGTAAATACGGGCAATATGTGTTATATGAATTCCGTAAGTCGTAGCCCGGATTGAGTCTATTCGTCGTGAGACTAACAGCTCGCAGATTCTTCAAGTTCTTCTTTTCTGTGTACCATTTTACGACTTCCTGGATCAGGTTGCTAAGCGCGCGGTGCATAGCTTCAAGTCCGACACCCCTTTGGTAGATGCAATGTAAGCCGTAGCCAGGACTTACAGTAGTTGCGTGCTAACGTTGTGTAGGATCATGTTTATGCGCGATTTCAAAGTAATTGACTCAGCCGTCTCCGCCGAGAAGCTCCGTCTACGCTTGAAGGACACCGAGCTGGAGCAATACGGCGACCCGCTCACTCCGGAATACGTTTACGACGTCATCAGACGTTTGCCGCGTTTTGACCACATGAAGCGGGGCCAGCAAGAGGACGCTGAAGAGTTCTTGGGCTTCTTGCTCGCCGGTCTACACGACGAGTGCGGCCACGTCATTAAGAGCGGGCGAAACACGCCCGGCGCGGTGGCGGACATCACATCACCGAAGAGCGAGCGGTCTAATTCGATGGACAGCGGCTGGCTCGAAGTCGGGCCCAAGCAGAAGGCGTCGATCACGCAGTCATCTGGGGTAATCGAAGTTGAAAGCCCTATCACTAGGATATTCGGCGGAAAGATTCGGTCCGAGTACCGCAAGCCTGGCGAGAAGCCTTCCGTTACGCTGGAACCCTACCAGCCTCTTCAGCTGGACATTGGCTCGCCCAATATTAACAACATCACGGATGCCCTGAAAGGCTTAACTCACTTGGAAACGCTCGATAGCACTGCGCGTAGTGGTCGGGCCTCGACCAAGCAGATGTTCATCGAGACGCTGCCGCCTGTCTTAATTCTGCACCTCAAGCGTTTCCACTATGACACCAATGGTGCCCAGAAGATTTGGAAGAAGATTGGATATCCACTTGAGCTGGAGATCCCCAAGGACGTGTTTCCGCCACACAAGCGGGGAAGCTTCAACGTTCGCGGTGGCCTGCCGCGCTACAGGCTCACCGCAGTCGTTTACCACCACGGTAAGAATGCCAGCGGTGGCCATTACACCGTCGACGTTCGTAGGCAGGAGGGCCGAGAATGGATTCGGATGGACGATACTATCATTCGGCGTATTCGCGCGGAAGATGTTGCGGAGGGAGGTGCTGAGGAGGACCCCAAGGTGTTGGCGGCCGCTCTTGAGCAGCACAAGAAAGACGCCGGAAAGAGCAAGAACTTCTACGAGCAGGTCGGCCTAGAAGACGACGATGAAGAGACGAGCAAGGGTGGCTGGAGCCAGGTCAATGGCTCGGACAAGAAGGAGAACACGAAGAAGTGGAGTGGAGTGGTGAACGGGACAGCGACTCCCAGCTCAGCTGGCAAGAGGACGCCGCTTCCCAAGGAGAACGTCCGGGACAACAAGGTGGCTTACATCTTGTTCTACCAGCGTATTGAGGCTTGAGTGGATCGCGTTGGATGACTTGTCGCTCCTAGCAGCAACGGTAGGCATTCAGGACGTCAGGTGCCCATGCATGGGCGGCTGCACAAAAGTTCTTTTGGGCATTTGCGGTCAACATGAGCGAGCACATTGCAGACGAGGCGCATTTATTCTGGGTAGCGCTGCTCGCTTGCATCGCGATGGCCAGGGTGCAGAGGGGCCAGAGCATGTAGTGAGAGGATGACACCCTTACTTGGCAGGGTTGTCGGTATAGAGTGAGCATAATGACGATAGTGCCCCTTTTCAAGTCCGATGGCTTGCCGTGTATGTGAGGGCTCATGTTCATGTGGGATATCGTAATTGTATAATTATCCCTGAACCGTCGAACTTAAGGTAGACTGGGAGAATTCAGTCCTCGCAATCCCCTTCCTCTTGAGGACACCTAGCCGTCGCCCCGTTTTAGCACACGTTCTCCACCTCGATGTCCTCACCACTACATGGTCCTAGATCGGAGCGCAGCGTCCGGCCAAACAGCTCCTTCAGCATCTCGAAGCATATGCCCGACAGCGCAGGATCGTAGCGTCCCTTGCTCAGCTCATCGCGAATAAACGCATCTACACATACCCATTAGCCAACACACTTCTCCACACCTTTCCCTTTCATATATCCTCCTCAACCCCCAATCCAATACTCAACATCATCCACGGGGAGAAAAGGGAGGGGGGCGCCACTCACGCTGCGCCCATGCGGGCTCGAAAAAGCTAAACGTCACGCCCGCCTCATGCAGCATCTTGCGGATCAAATCCCTGCCCTCGGGCGGCACATGGTTATCCAGCTTCCCGAAGATCATGACGAGTTCGCCCCTGATGTCGCGCGCACGCGCGAGCGAGTCGTCGGCTTTGCCCGCGCCCAGGCTGCGGCTGTGCATGTCGGTTGCGAAGTAGCAGATTGCGGCGGAGACGCGCGGGTCCAGTGCGCAGCGGTAGGCGAGGTGTCCACCGAGGCACATGCCTGGTTGTTTGTGTTAGCGTGTATGTTTGTAATGAGGGGAGGAGCTTTTGCTGCATCTCTCTCCCTCTCTTTCTATTCAATTGCCCCCGTTCGTCCATTGAGGCTGCAGGGGGAAGAGGCAAACGTACGTACCGGTGGCTCCGATCCGGCCCGTGCATGTTGGCAGCGAGAGGAGAGTGTCGACGCTTAGGGTGGCGTCTTCGTCGTAGGCTGATACTTTTTTGGTTATTTTCCACTCGTTGCCTGCGTCTGTGCCTGGGCCGTCGTAGGCGAGGGGTTCGGGGCCTGTGAATTCGTGGTAGGAGGAGGGTGCTGCGACGATGTAGCCTTGTGAGGCGATTTGGCGGGCAAAGCGGGATACGGGGCCGGTTACTGGAGAGGAGTGTTAGGGAGGGTTGGGAGATGGATGGTGGATGGTGGGTGGTAGTTGTGATTGGTGTTGAAGTATAGGGAGAGGAAGATGATTGAGAATCATTGGAGCATAGTAATATGAAAATATACAAGTGGTCAAACAAGATGATGTTAACAAGGAGCCATGATAGAATGGGATAGAGTATGGAAATCGAAACTGCAAGAATATGAGTAGCTCAACGGTGTCAAAAAGAAACCGAAGGCTAACGATGGTATACGATGCAACTGGTGCCCCTGTAATAAGCTCACCTTGGTAGATCTCGGAAAATACGACGACGCCGGGAAACTTGGCTTTGGGGTAGTTCGGAATGGTGGGGTGGAAGAGGAAGATTCCTGTTGCTCCCATTAGTACTCCATATTTGCTCGAAAGGTTCAATTGGGGTTCAATTACTCATATCACCACCGGCCTGGGTGGGCACATCTTTGTACGACTCTTGAATTAACATGGCGTATGTTTTCGATATCCGCGAGAGTCGTGGCTTCAGAGCGGAAGGACGCGGGGCAAGTCGTGAAGATGCTCTGGCATGCTCCGGATGAAGTTCGTTAGGAGCGGGTTCCGGCTAGACTTTCTGTCTATGCACTCCTTACGATCGCTGGAAATCCATTTCCGTGTTCCACCGCCTTTGGACCGCTTTGGCCTCACAGCACAAACATGCATCTTCTTCGCCGTTCTTTTGCTAGATCCGCGCGTTCGAAATGTCGGCGTCCCTGGCGAACAAACTCATCACGGTAACGGGCGCGGCATCCGGAATCGGCCTCTCGACGGCGCGTCTGCTCGCTCGACGAGGTGCTCTCCTATCCCTCGCGGATTACAACAAGTCGAAATTGTCTCAAGCACATGAAGAGCTGGTCTCAGTCTCGTCGTCTCAGAAGATCCTCTCCACGACGCTCGATATCAGAAACACGCAGTCGGTGAACGACTGGATAGCCAGCACGACCCAGCATTTCAGTCGGCCTCTCGATGGCTGCGCGAATATCGCCGGTTTCCATCCCCTCTGGTCCCCTAAGAGTGTCGAAGAGGTAACAGACGAGGAATTCGAAGAATGCATCAACATCAACACCCTCGGCCTCTTCAAATGCCTCCGCGCACAGCTCGCCCCAGGCATCATCTCCCCCAATGGCGGCGGCATCGTCAACGTCGGCTCTGTCTCAGGGCTTATCGGCTTCGCGGGCGATTCGGCATATGTAGCATCGAAACACGCGGCTCACGGGCTGACAAAATGCGCGTCGAAAGAGGCGGGCAAACGAGGGATTAGAGTCAATGCTGTTGCACCCGGCCAAACCAACACGCCTATGGTGCAGGCGATGGCGGCGGAGAAGGGTGTCTTGCCTACGCCGCCGGTCAGTTTGCAGAGGGAGGGCCAGCCGGAGGAGATTGCGGAGGCGATTGTTTGGCTGCTAGGCGAGGAGAGTCGCTATGTGACTGGGAGTATCTATCGGGTTGATGGGGGAATGTTGGATTGAAATCCCACGATCCTTTTGATTCTGGAGTCATTGTAGTTATGGTAGGGGTTCCGAACCGTCCATCAAGCCTGTGCTAATGCCGTTGAATATCAATTGTGACCTGGCCACTCTCTTGCGGTAAGGGATTCTATATATTTAGGGGCTCGCCGTACAAACAAGTAAGATTACTGGAACGCCTAACTATACGTCTGGGTAGTGTGAACAAGTGCATAGCAGTTACGCTGATGGCAAAAGCGTTTGGCGTTCCTTGCGTGCCGCACAACGGGGCTATGGGCCTTGTCGGAATAACGAGCCACCTCAGTCTCATTGGCTACATTGTCAGCAGTGGGAAGAAGGGCATGCTCGAGTTTGCAGAGAATAACCGTCACAGGGTGTACCAGAAGAATCCGGCTGAGGTCCGGGACGCGCATTACGTTACGCCGGTTGCGCTGGGGTATAGCTCTGGATACCAGAATGATTGTGTGGAAAGTTTGAGTGGCCGATGGGAAGCTTTCAGGCGAACGAGGAGGGGAGACAGAGGATGGGTGCGGGGAGGTTGACGCAGCTGTAGAGATATATTATATTGGATGATCTAAAAGCTACGGCCATGCCAGTCCTTATTGGATATTCGTGAATGAAAGAGTCTCAGGATAAACTAGATGGTAACCCTCTGAGGGTGGACCACTGATAATATGTTTACCACTGTCTTCCAATCCCTAGTGGCTAACATCCACGTCCGTCTACTCCAATCCAAGGAATTAAAACCCCAGATGATCCAGCAACTTGACCAGCTGAGCCTCGTTCTCGTCCCTGCATTTCAGTATCACGGCCTCAGATTGCAGCCGCAAGACATCCGAGTTTGTAACGCGCCAAGGTAAGATGGAGCGAAGAACAGCATCAACATCTGCAACCTTTTCGATGCCTTTGATAGTTCTCGGTCGCTGTACGTCGAGGCGCTCCAACTCATCCTCCCAAATCTTGGCAACATCCCACTTCACGCCGTCCTCTGCGTTCTCAGGCAGTGCCAAGGGGAAGCCATGAAGCTTTGCGTCTCGCAACGCTGTCTGTTCGCTGGATTCAATATCCGACCAGCCTTGAAATTGGCCTCCAGCGCCGCTGAAGGAGCGCAGGAATTCGTAGGATGGATGCAGTATGCAAGCGAAGTCGTAATCGATCAAGGCTGTGATGCGCTGGGTGGAAGCATCATAGAGCAGGTTGTCCGGAGCTGAAAATCGAACAGTGTTAGCCTTGCAGCATCAGAGCTATTTTAAGAAAGAGGAATTTACTTACTGAAGTCGGCATGGACAATGGCCTTATCATCCCTAGACTCAAGGGCCTTGAACTGGGCCGGAACGCCGCTCTCAACGAAGGCTTCAAGGCGTTTCCTCACCCCATTTGCATGCCATCCCTTGATGTAGGGGTTGCTGTCTGCTTGTTGCAGAGCGCGTTCAAGTCGGTCTCTGAAGTAGTCCTCATACAACAGCCAAGGCCCACTACCTACGCTCGTCATCGCTGTGCTTACAATCTGGCCGGTGCCATCGAAGGTCACCCCGCCGTACTGCTCGATGCTGCTCGGAAGCTGGAAGTCTTGCAAGGCCTTCAGAATTTCGGCCATCTGGGCAAGGATGCTTTTCTTTTCCCCGAGGGGCATGCTGTTAAATGCTTCGCTCACTGATGCCCCAGGCATCAGCTCCTGGAGGATCCAGCCTTGCGAGGATGGCGGGGCTGCGCTTCCCCAACCGTACACGGAAGGAACCACGTGTGGTTTGAAGCCACTGAGAGCAGCAGCAGCGAGAGAAATAATGGCGACCTCGTTTTCCACTCGGGTATGCGCATGCATTCCCTCGGCGTCAGGGTTGGTGAGCCTCATGATAAACTCTTTGGCGCCCTCTGATAGCGGCGCGGTGCCCGGCAGACTCGTTTCATTGCTGGTATTATCTCGGGCAGCGGACGGCGGCGAAGGCAGAGTGATGTGGTAAACGAAGTTGTTGTACTTGAAAGGACTCTCCGGGTCGTATTGGATGGGATCGATCCTGGCTTCCTTCGAAGGTTAGCACCAAGTGCTTCGGCCGAAATGCATCACGTGCAGTACTTACGCCGCCGCCGAACCGTTCGCGCAGAAGATTCCGGATGAAATCCAGCCGCCCTTGGAAATTTGCGCGATTTTGATTCATAACGACAAAAGAAACAAAAGCGCAAGGGATTTTGCACAGAATGTCTGCAAGGAAAGCTAAGTACGAGATGCGTGGTACATTTGTGTCGTGAAGGGGTACGGCGATGGGATCATCTTGAGGCACGTGCGTCTTTCGTGCAACTTGGCGCGCGTCTAAAGCTTCGAAAACAGCTAATCACTAGGTTAAGACTTAAGAGAGCGGCTGCGCGATTCTTGTTTACCTACTTAGTATTATCTACTAAAGTAGTAAGTATAATTCTACGCTTTACTAACTTACTATATTTTCTAATTATTTATAAATAACGTACTTTATAAGTAAGCTAGTTATATAAGCAAGCTAGTTACTTTCTCTTAGTAATAAAAATTAATAAAAATTAATCTATTTTTCTTAAATAACTAAGTAAAATCTTAATATTTTTCTATAAAAATTTATATATTTATTCTTTATAGTATATTATATCTTATAGTAAAGTTATACTAAGATATATTATATAATTAAAAAGCTATATATAAACTAACTTTTAAGAAAAAATCTAGTTTACTTCTAGTAATATACTTTATAGTAAGCTAGCTATATAAGTAAGCTAGCTACTATCTTTTAGTAAGAAAAATTAATAAGAATTTATAAGTTTTTCTTAAATAACTAACGTACTTAATAAATAAACGTCTTAGATAAATAAACGCTCTAAAAATACTAAGTATAAGAATTAATAGGTTTTTCTTAAATAACTAAGTAAAGCCTTAATAGTTTTCTATAAAAATTTAAATATATATAAAGCTATACTATATATACCTTCTATTAAATTTATACTATATATTTTCTATTACGTAAGCTTAAAATAAGCCTTTTTCTAAAAGTAGCTATTCTTAGAGTTTAAACCTTATAACGTACTTTATAAGCGAGCTAGTTATACAAGCAAGCTAGTTACCTTCTCTTAGCAACGAAAATTAACGAAAATTAACCCGTTTTTCTTAAATAACTAAGCGAAACCTTAATGTTTTTCTATAAAAATTTATACATATATTCTCTATAGTATAATACACCTTATAGTAAAGTTGCACTAAGATATATTACGTAATTAAAAAGCTATACGTATTTAACTAACTTTTAAGAAAAATCTAGTTTACTTCTAGTAAGTACTATTATATCTCTATAATAATATATAAAACTTATAGTATATAGTATTTATAATGTAATAAAGGTTTCTAGAAAACTTTTATAGAGCTAGCTCTTCTAGGTATAGCGTAATAAGAGATAGAACTTTAAAATATTCTTTTTAGAGTTTTCTTCTCTAACTATATATAGATATTAATAATCTAGCTATATAAAGCTATATATTATAAGCTTATATATATTATAAGGTTTCTAGATATTTAGAAGTAATAATTTTAAGATAGTTTTAGTATAGTTCTATCTTTTTCTACTATACTATTAAATGGTTTTACTTTTAAATAACTACTTAAAGCTACTATATTATTAGTTAATAAGCTCTATACAGTTTAAGTATACTATAATTTATAAAATTATAAGTTTATATAGCTAGATTAACTAATATATATATAGTTAGAAGAGAAAACTCTAAAGAAGAAATTTCTCTAACTTCTATCTCTTATTACACTATACCTAGAAGAGCTAGCTCTATAAAAGTTTTCTAGAAATCTTTATTA
>NW_022987233.1:0-29409 GCF_010094035.1 Trematosphaeria pertusa | reverse complement strand
ATACTATATACTATAAGTTTTATAGATTATTATAGAGATATAATAGTACTTACTAGAAGAAAACTAGATTTTTTCTAAAATTTAGTTAAATATATATAGCTTTTTAATTACGTAATATATCTTAGTATAACTTTAATATAAGATATAATATACTATATATTATAAGCTATTCTCTTAACTAAGACTAGAGCTTACTTTTGTAAGAGAAGGTAAGAGGTATACTTTAGGCTTAGATCTTTAGTAATAAAGAGGTAAATATAATAATACTATAAATTACAAGTCTCTATAGTAATTTAATAAACAAAGTAATAACTATAAGAAGCTATAAGAAGTAAGCTTCTTCTAGTTATATATATATACCTTCTTAGCTAGATTAGGCGCTAAGGTCTAGCTTCTATAGATCTCTTAGATTAGGTCTTAATCTATAAATTAGATTCTAATCTCTCTAATTTCTCTAATCTACGTTACCTAACTCTAATTACTCTTATAACTTTATACGTAATTCTTTATCTTATAACTCTAGGCTTAGTTTACTATTTTCTCTATTCTAGCTAGCTAACTCTATTTCTAATTCTATAATTATAATACCTACCTCTTCTTCTAAAGTATTATTCTAAAGCTCTATTCTATTTCTAGATATAGTATTTTATTATTCTACGCTATTTCTATATAAGAGTAGTACTACCTATAGTTCTATAGTATTATATTCTCTCTTCTCTTTCTATTTCTACTATGCTACCTACGTATACTAAGTCTTTAATAGTTTATTACTACTATTACGCTAATCTTATTCTACGTACTAGCGTTAATATATCTAATAACTCTTATAGTACTTACTACTTCTATAACCTACGTTACGTTATAGAGGTATCTTCTAGCTACTATTTAGAGTATATTATAAAGAGTTAGTTCTATAATAAGGTGCTAAACTAGAAAGAGGTAGAGAAGCTAAATTAGTTAGTAGCTAATTTGCGTTCTTAGTAGTCTAAGGCTAGTCTTAAGACAAGGCGCCTTACTAAGACTTAGTAGATAGAGTTAGTTTATCTTTATGCTAAGTTAGACTATCTATATTCTTAGAAGGCGTCTCTAAGTAAATTCTAGCAGTCTGCGAATACTTGTAGCAAGCGTCTATAAAAGTAGTTAAAGCTAGTATAGCGTTATTGCGACGTACTACTTTTAAAAGACCTAGCTAATATTAAGAAGCTAGAGTAGTTAGAGTATAAAGTATAGTAACTCTTATAGCTATAACCTTTTATTTCTCTAGTTAATTCTCTTTAGTTATTTAACTAGAGTTATCTAGAGAATCTAGAGTTCTAGTCTCTAGGTTTTAGAGTTAGTACTACTAATAGAACTTCTTAAGTTTCTTAGAGTAGTTTCTAAGATTCTCTAGTAGTTTCTAGGTATCTTCTTCTAGTAGGTATTCTTTCTATCTAACCTAGTACTTCTACTAACCTTGTATACGCCTTTTATCTAGTATTCTTTTAACCTTAAAATTCTAGTCTAGTTCTACCTTAGTTTATTTATTAAGTAGTATATTATTAGGCGCTAGTTTAAGTTTAGATTTATAGAATATAGAGTGTATTCGTATTATTAGTAGTAGTCTTAATCTAAAGTTAATAGATTTAAGTTACTTATTAACCTTAAATAGCTCTATTTATAGGTAGTTAAGTTTTTTACTAGGTTATTTAGTACGTAGATTTTTTTATAGAATAAAAACTTTATTTCTCTTCTTAAAGGTTAGTCTCTTAATTCTTTTCTTATTTACTTATTAAGTTATTTTCTCTACTATTTTCTATAGTCTATTATAGATTATTCTTATCTAGCGTTCTTTCTTCTCTACTTTTAGAGAGATTATAGCTATATATACTAATAATCTATATATTCTAGTCTTATAGCTATAATATACTTAGTAGAGAGTTATCTCTATAGTTTCTTATTTTACTATATTATATACTAGTTATGCTATAGATAGTAGCTTAACCTAGTTATTTTGTTTCTAGTTAACGTAGTTTCTTAGGTATTCTTCTAGAGTTTAGTTTGTTTATTCTATCTAGCTATTAGTCTATAGGTAGAAGCTAGTTAATATTTAATTACTTATTCTTATTTAGTTAAGTAGTGTATTCTAGAACTTAAACGTAAACAACTTATCTCTATCTATAGTAACTTGTTCTAGTATTCTATACTAGCTAAATAGTTATTAGCTTACCTTATAAGCTAGTTCTTTAGTCTTAAAAGTTTTACTAGTTACGTAGAAGTATACGTACTTAGTAAATTAGTCTATAATTACTAGAATAGCGTTACACTTTCTTTATAACGTAGGTTTAACTAACCTAGATAGTTTTATAATAAAGTTTATAGTAATATATTACTATAGTACTATAGGTAGTTCTAGAGGTTATAGTAATCTATATAGTTAGTATCTAACTACTTTGTTTTACTAGTATTCTATATATTCTTATACTATCTTTATAACTTTTTTCTTTATTACTAAGAATTTATATTCTTGCCTTAGTCTCTTAAGAGTACGTTTAATACCTTAGTATCTATACGTTATCGTGCTATAGAATTTCTAAAAAAATTCTATTTATAGAGCTTCTAGTACCTTTCTTTTCTCTTACTTGTTAGGTAGCTCTAGCCTATTATTCTACTAGTCTTAGATTTCTATAACCTAGCTAATCTATAGGCTATTATATTCTAAGGTTCTATCTAGTTTAGCGTAGAGTATAGCTTTGTATTTCTTCTTAGCCGCTACTATATAGTTAGCTCTTTAGCTAAGCCTGTCTACTACTTTATTTTTAGTACTCTTTTAGTGTTAAATTATAAAGTCTAGCGTAGCTAGCGTTTCTACCTACCTAACTTATTATCTATTTAGCGTTTTTATTATTATAAACGCTGTAAGGTTCTTATAGTCTAATACTACGTTAATAGAGTACTTAGCGCCTTCTAAGTATATTCTCTATTTCTTTATTACTACTATAATAGCTATAAGTTTCTTATTATAGACGTTATAGTTAAGTTCTAGTACTAAGAACTTTCTTAAGTAGAAGAAGTATAGTTAATACTTACTATCTTCTCTAGATTAGCTAAGGTATACTTCTAGAGCTTAGTCTAATATATCTATCTTAACTTATATTAGTTTATTTTTATTAAACGTTTATAGTAGTAGTATAGTAGTAAACGTTTATTTTAGTATCTTAAATATATAATAGTCTAGTGTAGAATTTACCTTAGGTTATATAACCTCGAGTTACGTAATTCTATTACGTAACCTAGCCTAGCGTCTTAGCGCTTAGCACCTCTATATATAGAGCCTCTTAGAGTAGCCTTCTACTTCTTACCTTTAGATAGCTAAATTTAACCTAATCTACTCTACTAGTACCTCTTATTCTTATAGCTCGTAGAGATAGTGCTACCTGTAGCTAACTTACCTAGCTAGGTGTTTAGAGACGCTTATAGTAGTAGAGACCGCGAACCTAGCTCTTATAAAATACTTATTATTATAGGTCTTTCTACCTAAACTCTTAGTTCTTTTTAGTAACTTCTATAAGTAGAGTAGTAATCTATAAATACTCTTAGATAAACTTTTAGTAGTAGTTCGTAAATTCTAGAAAGAATTATACTTCTTTTACTATTTAGAGTATAGGCTAGTCTAGAACTACCTAGACCTTGTCTATTTCTATCTAGATTCTCTTGCGAGTTAGATAAAATTCTAAGTAACTAGTTTCTACGTAATAAAATTCGCTCTTATTAGAAGCTATTAGAAGTCTATACTTCTTAAACTTCTATAGTGTTTTCTATATATAGTTCTTATATTCTTCTAGTTTTTCTTTTAAATATATAAGTACGTTATCTAGATAGGCTATTATAAACCTTTCTATATACTTATATAGAGCCGCGTTAATTATACTCTAGAATATTACTAGTATATTAGTAAGTCTAAATAGTATAACTAGATATTTATATAGGCCTTCTTTTATTCTAAAGACTATTTTCTACTTATGTTCTTTCTTAATTTATATCTAGTAATATTCTTCTCTAATATTAAACTTTATAAACTATTATACTTCTATAAGCTAGTCTATTAGTTTTAAGATTATAGGTAGTAGATATTAATTTTTTTAAGTTACCTAGTTAAGCTGTCTATAGTTAATATATAGTCTTAACTATCTATTCTTCTTTAGTATAAATAGTACTAGTAAGGCTATTAGACTTTAGCTTTTTTAAATATATTCTTTTCGTAGAAGTCTTTCTAGATATTTTTAGAGTTTCTCTTTTTACCTATAGCTAAGTAAGTATATTAGTTCTAGTTTTAGCGTAGCTTTATCTTCTATAGGTATCTTATAGTTCTATAGCTTATATTTAGGTAGAACGCTATTATTCTATCTATTAAACAATAACGTAAACTTCTTATAGTCTTTCTTAACTTTATAAGGTAGTTACTCTATATTAGGTTGTAGCTTTTATATCTACACAACGCTAACGTCTTAAGGTTATTTCTTTACTTATTTTGTTAAACCTATAAGAGATATTCTTCTAATCTTTACCTCTAGCTTTTAGTAAGCTCTTAGGTAGTATCTTACTCTAGCCTTCTATACTACTTTAGGCCTTTTCTAGAGTTCTAACCTAATCTAACTAATATTAGAGTTATATCTTTATAGCTAATTTAGCTCTAGAAGTACGTTTATATTTTCTAGTTCTATAATATTATAGAATTATTATTTCTATATTCTCTAGATATCTAACGTCTATACCTTAGTTTTTAAGTAAATCTATTCTTAGCTAAAGATAGGTAGCTAGTTATCTACAAGTTATACTCTATATAGCTATTATTTCTCTTAAAATAGTATATTCTATAGTTTTACTAGGCTAGTAGAAATATACGTTTTTACTACTCTACTATTTATATAAGCTATAAACTTTTTATTTTCTAATATAGCTTTTACGCGCAGCGTTCTAGGTTTTAGAGTAATAATCTTACCTATAGTCTAAATAGGGCCTTTCTAGGCTAGACCTCTACCTTAGAGGCCTATTAGTTTTTTAACTTTATAGAGGTAGCTAGTACTAATCTCTGTTTCTTTTTTACTATATATACTAGGTAGCGTTCTAGTAAGTATATAGTCTAGTAGAGTTTCGTATATTTATTCTTAGCTCTTTCTCTATAATATAGGTACTTCTATTCTAGAAAGTACTACCTATAGTCTAGTATATAGTAATTTAGATACTAGACTCTCTATTCTATAGTTTAGTATTATTCTTAATAGTACTAGTATTCTATAGCATATTAGTTCTATAGTTTAGCGCGGTACTCTTTACTATAGGTTTATTTAACTAGTTTAGGTATTATTGTTTAGCTAGTTTCTTCTCTAGAGCGCGAATTTATATACGTAGCTACTTAGATTTCTTCTTTATCTAGTCTCTAGGTACTAATAGCTGTCTTAACTACTACCTTACCCTCTTCTCTATAGATTACTAATAGGTAGGCCTAGTAGATATAGTTATACTCTAGGTAATCGCCTTTATATAGCTAGTATAGCTTCTACTATAGACGTGCTTTAATTTTCTAATTATATATAAATAGTCTAGAAAGTTTCTTTTCTTATAATAGTTTAGTTAAGTATACCTTATAGAAGAGGTCTTAATACCTACTTCTTTCTACGCACCTTAGTTACTACTACTTAGTCTTTCTAGCTTAGAAGTAGTTTATAGAAAAGCCTTAGTATATCTTCTAGATATATATATATACTTCTTTATCTATAAGGTATTCTACTAACCTAGCTACCTCTCTAAGAGCGTCTAAGGTCTTCTAGAATTTCTTGTTAGTAAATAGAATATTCTAGTATACATACTAATAGCTCTATACGTTATAGAGTTCTACGTATATTTAGTACTATTATACGTTAATACGTTATTAGATAGTATCTAGAGTAAGGTGTTTAGTATATATAGAGTATTCTAGCATAATTACCTAGACTCTAGTTAGGTACTACTCTAAGTTAACCTTATTCTTCTAGTATATTATATAGCTATTATTATAGTATACTATCTAAGAGAAACTATTATAGTCTACCTAAATTATTCTAACTATTTTCTTTTTCTTTAGGTATTCTTGTGTAAAGTATTCTTTTTCTCTATAGACTAGGCATAGTTCTTTCTTAAAGTATTATACCTTTTTCTTATTTTATAGAGTTTGTTTTCTCTTCTCTAAGGTCTTAATCTAGTCTAGGTCTATAGAGTTCTTTTAGAACATAGTCTATAGTTATCTAGTTCTAACTATTAGTAGTATAGAGTAGTCTCTACTCTATTAGCGTTCTAGGTTTTATTTATACTACTAGTTATTAATCTTTACTACTATTTCTATTATATTACTTAGGTTTTTAGATTATTTAGCGTGCGCTATATTATCTTTAACTAACTTCTTTAGCCTCTTATAGAAGAGTTCTACTAGCGTAAAGTTATTCTAGTCTAGGTAGACGCTTAGCTATCTAAACATAGCTATATACTAGAATACTAATCTAGTCTATTATAGCTAGAATAGCCTTTCTTAGACTACCTTATATGCGTTAACTTCTCTAAACGTCTCTCTAAGGTATTTTGTAAACCTAGTCTAGCTTTTAAAGATCTTATCTATAGACTATTATATTCTCTTTATATTACTCTTATTTTCTAGCTAGTCTAATATATAGAGTTTAGTCTACGTAAAAGCTTTCTCTTCTATATTTATTATAGCTTCTAGAATCTTATTTTTATTCTATAGAAATACTATAGTGTTATATTATAGGTAGAGCTCTATAGCTACTAGAAATATATTAAGATTCTCTCTTTTACTATTAAAGTATTACGGTAGAGTAATCTTAGCCTAGGTCTAGCGCTTTACTATAGCTAGCTTCTCTATCTAGTAAACGCTTATCTTCTAAAGTACTATAATAACCTATTAGAGTTCTATAATCTATTCTTCTATAGTTAGCTTCTAGGCTTAGACCTTTCTAGATTAGGTTCTAACTATTAATATAATAGTTCTACTCTTTAACGTTAGATAGTTATTTTATTATAAGGTATTCTCTTAACTAAGACTAGAGCTTACTTTTATAAGAGAAGGTAAAAGGTATACTTTAGGCTAGAATCTTTAGTAATAAAGAGGTAGAGGTAATAATACTATAAATTATAAGTCTCTATAGTAATTTAATAATTAAAGTAATAACTATAAGAGACTATAAAGAGTAAGCTTCTTCTAGTTATATATATATACTATCTTAGCTAGATTAGACGCTAAGGCCTAGCTTCTATAGATCTTTTAGATTAGATTCTAATCTATAGATTAGGTTCTAATTTCTTTAATCTACTTAATCTACGTTACGTAATTCTAATTATTTCTATAACTCTACACGTAACCTCTTATCTTATAATTCTAGGCTTAGTCTACCGTTTTCTCTATTCTAGCTAGTTAACTCTGTTTTTAATTCTATAATTATAATACTATAAAGAATATATATACAAATTTTTATAAAAAAATATTAAGGTTTTTACTTAGTTATTTAAGAAAAATAGGTTAATTTTTATTAATTTTCGTTATTAAGAAATTGTAAAGCTTTCGATAATATAAGGCTTTTAATAATAAAGTATATTATATAAATTTTTATAGAGAAATATTAAGGTTTTACTTAGTTATTTAAGAAAAACCTATTAATTTTTATTAATTTTTCTTACTAAGAAATTATAAGGCTTTTAATAGTATAGAGCTTTTAATAGTAAAGTACGTTATATACTAGGTTTTTTTAAAGTAGAATACTACTCTAATTTAATTTAATCTTTATAATATAAACGCTAAGTAGGTAGATATTAAATATTTTAACTATGTATCTATTTCTAGTCTAGGGTGGCACTAGCGGGATGCTGATGCGGTCTAGCCTAGCCCAAGTAGGTCTAGTTCTCGCTCTAGCGCAGAGTTTGTCCGACACTCCCAGGGTCCACATCGGCGATTGGGAGCAGGAATATATAGGTATCCCGCCGCGCATCTCTTCACCATCTTCCACCTCTCCATTCAGTTCACCCAGAACCTTTTAACCAGCCATCCGGTGAGAAAGCACATTCTCTTAACACATTCATTACCTGTAAGTCTATCCCCAACATGCGCTGGGGTGCATAAAGCGAGCCAGTATTCACGCCAAAACAGGAACCCCCCAAAATCCACAATGACCGACTACGCAGCCCGTGACGCCGCTCTATCCTGCCGCCTCCAGTGCCCCGTCACCAAGAGACCATCTCTCGAATACAGCAAAATGGCAGACCAACAAGGAGACTGCAGCATGCTTTGGATCTCCGGCGATAAGAAGAAAGTACTGAAAGCGCCGCAAGCCTGGCACCTCGACGGCTGCACCGAAAAAGAAAGAATCAAGTACAAAATCTTTGAGAAAGAGTCAGTGGAATATTTGGACCGCGAGAAGGAGATATATAGACATCTCGGCAGGCTCGAGGGACTTCTTCCCTACTTGGAGATTACTGATCTCGGCATTGAATTCCCGTACATCAAGAATGGAACTCTACGGCAATTCCTACGCAAATCGGGTGATGATATGAGATGCTTCAAGGGGCTTAGTTGGATTAAGAGCGCTCTGACAACCTTCGCTTTTATCCATGATAAGCGCGTTCTCCAAGCAGATATTAGCGCCCGAAACTTCCTTGTCGCAGACGATCTTTCGCTCCTCCTCTGCGACTTTTCTGGTTCAAAGATCGGCGACAAGAAGAATTTAGTTCGTCCGGAAACTCGCTATGAGAAGTTTCCAGTCACTGGGAATAGGGAGATTTCCCTTGCTACTGAGATCTTTGCTATTGGGAGCTTGATCTATGAGATTAGTACGGGGAAGAGGCCGTATGATGAGATGGATGATGAAGAGGTTGAGAGCTTGTTTAGGCAGGGCGTGTTTCCTGAGACGGTGAATGTGCGTTTTGGGTCCATTGTCGCGAAGTGCTGGTATGGAGAGTTTGAGTCGGTTGAGGAGATATTGGAAGCGGTTCTTGTTGCAGAGAAGACTGACGTGTGAAGGGTATGTACGGAGTTCGCATACATAGAAGGCTTCCTTTTCTATCCTTTCTTTTCTAATATCATCGCGAATGGAATCCAAGTCTCCAGCAGTTTCTAGCTTAGTCATGCGCCAGGCATCAAGAAGGGTCTTGCTATCCGAGTTGACGGCGGGCATGATCGTCCAGCCCTCTGATGAAATCAGGTTTATGGCACCTTATTTCACTTTTTCTGAGCGTTACATTGGTCAAGGGGTACATTCATCTAAACATTGTATATAGACAATAGCTTGATGATTTTGCTTGCAATACATACCAACGTGCTTTTTACTGCCCCGGAGTGCGATTGGGAAAGCGAGCGCGTATCTCCGCCCAACCCATCCACATCTTCTCCCCATATGCCAACAAGCGCGCATCATCTGATCTCTTCTAAGCCCGACGTGTCCGATCTTTTACGCGTGGGTGTCGGCCGTCAGGTGCGGCATCAGAATCGCTATCGCTTGAGATTTCGTTGTCATCCACATTGTCCTGGCCGTGTTCGTTCATGTCCTTATTCGGGCTCATTTTGACATTGCCATCATTGCGCTGTCGGCTGTCGATTTGGTGCGTCGGACTCTGCCTCCTGCATTGCCTTCCTACTAGCAACCATGTGTCTGGCAACACCTTGGTCATACGGATAAGTTCCCCAGATCGCCAAGCAGGTCATGTATGATTTTGAACGCCACAAGCCCGACCTGACGTGGTATGATGCTTCCAACTTTAAAAACAGCCCGCACAAGCTCTGTGCTTTTCACGAAGCTAACCTAAACCTCCCGCCCCCGATGAGGCTGGGTGTGTGGATACGGTGTCGCGAGGATGCGGACCATCATCCCGATGACAACAAGCCTCAGTGATTGCACATAGAATGCGGAACACACTGGGAATCTCCGAACCACGCCTATGTCCACTCCGCAGTTATGATCGACTGCGGAGCGGCGAATCCCGGTTCCGCTTATAAATGCGCCTATTGTTACAAGCCTATCAGCGACAAGTACGACAACGATCCAAACTGCGGATGCGCTGGACTCTGTGGTCGAATCACAAGGGCAGATGAGGGGACATTCAGAGCGGCGAAAGGAATCGGTGTTGATCGGTCATCGTAGCCCAATTTCGTAGCTGAAATTCCACAATCATGAGAATCGTTGGCTATATTCAATGATTGGATTGAGACCTAGTCGCTTCGCATAGAAGGCGCAGCGAAAAGCTGACCGCTACCCGACCGCTTGGCGGACGCAGCACGTGACACCCTTCACCGCCATGAGAACCCCGCGTTGGGCCATGTACCACTCCCGCACCGTATCCTTTTATCCTTCCTGCTAGTTGACCTTGCCTCCAGCCCCGTTATCGTCTACGATCATGACCGACGATGACCCTGTCTGACCATACGTCAGCTATATCAAAACTCAAACCACCTTTATCAAGCGTGATCTTCCTGATTACGAGCGAGAGCGTCGGAAGGACGGATCCATAAGTACCAGACATTGGATCGAAGAGCGCCTCCGTAACGAAGCTACGGCTCTACAACTAGTAGCGGAGAAGACCACTATCCCTGTGCCCAAAGTCATCAGGGCTGGGAAAGACGACAATGGATTGGCGTACATTGAAACAGAGCTCCTTCATGGGATCGTTCTTGAAATGATCAAGAACCAATGCCGGATGCAAGAGGGGAAACGCCATGTCGGAGGGGGACCCTGCGAGGAATGCGGTAGCATCGCGAAGGAAAATGCTAAGCAGTTCATTGTTAAGGAGGTGCTTCCCCAGCTAGGGAAACTACAGCATACAACGACAGGGCTTGACGGATTTGTCCTGCCGCCGCCTTGGACCCTTGAGTACGACGAGAGAACGCACTGGGAACCAAAAATTGCCAACTCCGCCTCTTATGTCTTCCGCCACGGCGACCTAGCTGCTTATAATATAATGATAGGCCCGAAAAGTCTACATGTGGTTGGTATATTCGATTGGGAGCATGCTGGGTACTTTCCACCGGAGTTCCAGGTCTGGTCCGTTGATCGGCAGAGTTATTGGGATTATTTTAGGGACACACAAAGAATCAGGGTTTTCATAACTTTTATTGATGTGTAATTACTCTCGGAGCACAGCGCAGCACTTGGAATACGCACATTTTTGGGTACCATGTGTTCCACAAGGGACATTGTATGGATGGCTGTCCTGGTGGATGTGTGGGCACTCCCCGGTTCCTGGACTTTACAACCCATCTGGAGCAATTGCCAATTGTCACGATAACCATCGTGGTCCCACATCCAATCGTGCTGAGCCGTCCTCGGAGTTCCCTAGGTGCCGCTATAAATTTGTCTCAACAGAGTCAACACGAACCTCTAGTTCTGACGTGTCCGGGCAACTCTCCTTCCTCTTCACGCTCTGGGAACTGCTACAAGTCTTTGATAACAAGAGGCTTGCGCGACTCATCACCTTAGCAATAGGCTTTCCAGCATGTTGTCGCTTAATCGGCGATGCAAGGTAACCGCTAGATCACCTTCTCAATAATAAGTCCCTCTCTCTAGTTCTTTCGCTCAATGTTAATGTACCGTATATTTCTAGCCGTAATAACAGAAGGGTCGAATCCAAGCTGCTCCTTACTCACCTAGGAATCCAAGCACTGCGGATATAAATTATAGACCGTCTTTATAGATGTCAAACTGCGTAGAGGCGATGCCCCCTAGTTAGTCAAATTCCTATAATTGCATTAGCAATCTGCAGAGAGTAAAGCCGAGGACAAAGCGGCAACTGTCTTGAGCGGCGAGCACCTCTCGCGCATATCGTGCAAAGTCGAGCCATGCCTTGGAAGTAGCGTCTTATATGACTTCTTCGGGCTGTTTGTTGAGGACTGCATTAAGGAGAGGCCTGACCTGCGCGGTATTAAAGTTGTCGGAGTAAACCGCCGAATTCAACGACAACAGGTTACTGAGTAGCTCTCTATTGCCGCGCTTTGACGGTAATAAACGCGAGGCGGGGAGGCCTTATAAGGTCTGTATTAGATTAAGAAGGGTGTTCTATTTAGTCCTATTAGCATTAAAGGTATTTACATAAGGGGCTAGATGAACAGTACCTTTATTGTCTGCATCTCCATTACTTTTATTATTTGGATTTGGAGTACAAGTACTGCGGAAGCCATCTAACCCTTTACTTTACCTATTGTTTTGGATTCGAGAATTTTCCGACTGAGTCGGAATCGCCATTGCTGGCAAACACGTAGGTCGGGATTGGCTTGCTTGTCGCGTTTGTTTGTGACCAACTGGAGTGTGATGTGAGAAAAGGACGACAACGCGCCGATCGGAGGCTTGTCAAGAAGAACGTCGGCATGACTCATCACACGCCGAGACTTCGCCAAACGCCGACGACCCCGCGTTACGATAGCTTCCCGCCTCATTGTTCTACTTCACTAACTGCCCCAATTCTTCAAATATGGCGGCTGAGTTCTTCTTCCTTGAGTTAATCGAAAACTTGAAAAACACTTTGCGCCGTGGCTGGGACTTGCGCGATGTGCCCAATCCCGAGAGTGTTAGCGACCACATGTACCGCATGGCTATTATGTGCCTTATGGCGAACGGAGTTCCGTCTCTATAGTCAATCACTCATGCTATGACTAACAGGGCTAGTTTGATGACCGGACGCGGACGAAAGCTGTCTATATGGCACTGATACATGACATGGGAGAGGCGTTGGTAGGGGATATTGCTCCTGCGGACGGGATAAGTCGAGGTTAGGATCCTCGGTCCTTTAAATCCCTTCTAATATCAAGTAGAACGAAAATTTGTCCGAGAAGAGATGGCCTTCAAATTTCTCGCGTGTACCCTGCGTTCCTCGCACCCGGCGTTCGCGAACTCGATGACCGATTTGTGGTATGAATACGAGGAAGGGAAGAGCGACGCAGCAGTACTAGTCCGGCAGATTGATAAATTGGAGTGTATGCACCAAGCGGTGATTTACGAAGAACGGGACGGGATCGACATGAGTGAATTCATGAAATTGAAGGAAGCCGTCACGTTGACGGAATTGCAGCCTCTATTGGACGCTTGCTTGCAGAAGCATGAAGAGGTGGCGGCGAGAAAAGAGGTGGGTCTCTTTGTGATATTCGTCTCTGGTATGACATCTTGATCTCTCTGCCTACCTTTGCTAATATCTTAAAGGGGGGCCTGGTGTCGGGAAGGGGACGAATTGCACCCGCTTAGCAGAAGAGTTTGACCTTCACCATATCTCAGTAGGCGATTTGCTGCGCGAGGAAGCAAAGCGACCGATTTCTCCTTATCGAGATTTCATTCCAGAAAGCATTGAAAAATCGGTGCTACTTCCAGCTCAGCTGACTACCCAACTCTTGAGCAAAGAAATCAGTAATGCACGAGCACAGGGGAAACACGGGTTCCTTCTAGACGGTTTCCCAAGAAGTGTCGCCCAAGCAGTCGATTTTGAGGTCAAGGTATATCTCTCTAAAGGACGAACAAACGTCGAATGACTCTCCACGCCAGGTCTGCAATAGTCACGCGACACTAGCCTTAGACTGCTCAGAAGCGGAACTCAGACGGCGTTTGCAGCTTCGTTCCATATCGTCAGGGAGGGTAGACGATAATCCCGATTCCATAATACGAAGGCTTCACACCTTCAACGAGAACAACGCAGAAGTTCTTCGGTACCTACAGACACGCGGCCCGCTTCATAAGGTACGCAATTTATCAAGAAGATCCATGACACAGTGAAGTAACGCAGCCTGCAGGTAGAGGCATGCGGCTCGATTAACGAGGTGTATATCTCCGTTCGTTCGAAAGTTCAAATAATCCTCTCGACGTTCACATGATCCCGCTGCTTCCTCCTAGCAACCATAGCCTTGAGAGTTCGCCTGGGCAAACGATGGGCTGTCATCCTGGCCAAATGCCAAATGACATAGGGAAACATCCACGCTTTCTTCATTCATCCAATTGTATCGTTGCTTGGCTGATATCTGAGGCGACTTCAATTCTTTCTCGATGCTGTATAATTCACGAGGCACCGTTCTAGAAAAATGGAGATGGGCTAAGAGAACGTTGCTGACGTGCACACTTCTCCTGATAAGGGTGGTGGCTTGTTCGGGATGTCGCCATGTGTAGCTCTACGCTGGGGTCAATAACTATTTTGGACTTGGATGCGGGCAACGTACCCCTTCATTGCGAAACACCCAATACAATAGCCTCCAGATGTCTCTTTCCCTTATATGCAGAAGGATAAGGGTGACTGTGAAGGTAGCAGTCCATGATCTGCGACTTCTTTTATAGTTCTTCTCCATGCTGAGCGGAAGGCGCTGATCCGCGTGAACGGACGCTTCAGCTAGAGGTGTAACGGAAGGGTCGTTCGGACGCGACTTGCTATCGCGGGCGAGCACCCGCAATCTCCTGTGTCGATCGGTAGTGTGGGGATTGATGCCTAGCAAGTTCAAGGTGCAGGATGGCGATAACCATGGCGATGATTCAGGCGGGGCTTGATAGACCATTTGGCAAACTATCTGAATGATGTAGATACTATTTCCCTTGATAGTTTTAATAAAAGAATGATTTTCCCACATATCGAGCCTATCCACAGAATTAGACTTCATGCCACGAAACCAATATTAAGTAGTCACTCGACCGGCATCTAGTAGCAGCGTCGCGCATTAAGGTCCTTGTAGATAGTGACGATCTACGGACTCGTAGGGGTCGCGGACGTCAGTCGGACGATGGTAACTGTCATAAGTTGAATCTCTGAACAAAGGATACAAGTGTGATAATTCTTTCTATCTATTACAGCAGCCATAGCTGTGACTGCTGTCTCCCTACTGCCTAACGCCACTAGCTGCCGTCTAGACAGTCCCCTCGGTGGCGCTCCTGCCTACCAGGCAGTCAACTCACTGACACGTGATCTTCGTACACAGCTGTAGGAAATCCATTCCTTCTGTGGGATAACAGGAGCCTACTACAACGGAGGAGTGTAAGCACGTTGATTCGGGCATAGTGCGCTCCAGAGTAGATGTTATTATTTGATGCTAATGTAGACTGAGGAAATGCTTACCGGTGTGCAAAGCACAAGATGACGTAATTGGGCTGTGGATGGAAGGCTTGATGATCGGAGGGGCAAACATCAGACGAACGTACTTCGATCTTTATACTACGTTACCAGTAGAGTCGATTGCTTGAACTGCAAAATATCGAAGATTTGTTAAACTACACAAGCCATGTATCGCGTCGGGAACGCCTAGCATACATGTCCGACAGTCGGTGATGCTTGGCATGCGTGTCTAACAGTTAGTAATGCTTAGCATACGTATCTAATTACGTAGCGAGTTTATAAGTAGAGTAATTATAATTTAGGTTTATAGAATAACGTACTTTATTAGCAAAAGCTCTATATTACTAAAAGCTCTAAAAATACTAAGCTTTTACTAAAAAGCTACTATCTTATTTAGATTTCTCTAACTCTAAGCTACTTAAGATAAATCTAGATAAGCTATCTAACTTATTTATATTATCTTTAACTATCTAGCACGTTTATATATTATACTCTAGCTTATTATAGTGTCTATAGTATTGCTAAGCTAGCTAGCTATTATATACTACTACCTCTTTATACTACTTTTTACTCTTATTCTAATTTATAGCTTCTCTTTAAGTAACTAGCTATAAGCTAGCTTTAATTATAAGAGTATTTTCTTTCTAAATCTACTTTCTTTTATATAAATTATACTTCTTTTTCTATACGTTAGCTACTTAAAGCTAGGTAACTTTAGACTCTATAAGTACTAGCTAATTATAATAGTTTAGCTTAGTATTTACTAGAGTTATATAACCTTACCTAAGTTATATAACTTTATCTAGTATCTTAGCGCTTAGCTCTCTATATATAGAGAGCTCTTAGAGTATTCTTCTACTTCTTACCTTTAGATAGCTAAATTTAACCTAACCTACTCTACTAGTACTCTATTCTTATAGCTTATAGAGATAGTACTACTTATAGCTAACCTATCTAGCTAGGTATTCTAGAATACTTATAGTAGTAAAGACTATAAAGCTAGCTCTTATAACTACTAGATAACTTAATTCTAGATTCTTATCTAACTATATATATACCTACTATACTACTAGTAACTAAATAATACTTAGAGAGCTAGATAAAGCTTTCTACTAAGTTTCTAGACTTTCTTTTACTATTAGATAGTAAGATAGTTATCTTTAAGTAATAGAGAGATAGCTTATAAGATAAGCTTTAAGCTAATTATAACTAGTATATAAAAAAGATAGTTAAGAATACTAAGAAGACTATTATAGCCTATATATATACGCGAATAAAAAAAAATATATACTAGACTTTCTCTATAATTCTATATACTCTAAAAAATAGTAGTATATAAATTTTCTATAAATATATACTTAAGTAACTAGAAAGAAGCTATATAAACTTTTATAAAAAACTAAATATCTACTATAATTTCTAAAAGCTATATTTTTAAAATACTACTAACTTTATATACTTCTAGGTTAACTTCTTTTACTTTACGTAGATAGGTATCTACTAACGTTAGTATACTAATAATTATAATTAATATATAGATCTTACTTAAGACTTTACTAAAGAGCTTACTTTAGAAGAAGCTTACGTATCTAGAAAGACTAAAAAACGTAATATACTTACGTTAATACTATATTACGCGCCTATTACTTTTCTAGATATTCTACTAATATCTAATAAAACTCTAGTAATTAAGAAGCTAGTTATCTACTTCTAATACTAGTAAACTAGCTATATAAGCTATAATTACCTAAATACTTCTACTACGTAGAAAGCTATTAAGAACGTTAATCTAGAAAAAGTATCTATAAAGTCTATAGAGCTATAAGTACCTAAGAATAATATATTAGAATATAAATTAGATAATTTAAAAAAAGTCTAGCTCTAGAAGAAGTCTTCTTTCTAGAGCTATCTACTAGAGTAATAAATCTATATAAAAAGCTATTTAGTAGTTCTACGTTTACTCTACTCTACTAAATATCTATAAATAGTCTTATAATTAAGCTTAGAGACTTAATTAATACTAGAGTAGGTAGTTATATTCTAGTATACCTAAAGTATCTTTAGACTCTTAGAAAAAACCTCTACGTTAAGCTATTATATATAGAACTAATCTCTCTAGCTAGTTATAATAAATAACCTAATAGCTAGATAGATAAATACTTTAAAGCTAATTTAGTACTTAAAAGCTACTAAATACGTACTTACTTTATATATTATAATACTAGCTACTATAACGTAATAATTAGTTATAAGCTACTTAAAAAAGCTAACGTTTAGGTTAACTATAAGTAGCGTATACTAATATAGCTAGATACTAATTAATTAATTAATTATAAACGTAATATATTTATTTCTATATAATTACCTCTATTCTCTACTAAAGCTTAAGTAGCTTACTAAGCTAATACTAATTACTATAACGCCTTAATATTAGTAGTAGAAAAGCTAAGAGTAATATAATAAGAGAAGAGAGAATTATAAAGCTAGTAGCTTTAAGAAAACCTATATAAGATAGATAGATAGCTTAAGAATCTTAACCTACCTACTAGGTTACTCTATAAGCTAAAAAAGCTATCTATTTTATAAGAAATATACCTAAAGGCTAGGCTTAATATTAATATAGTTAGCGCTACTATCTTTATAATTAATACGTGTAGAAAAGATATTATAATTAGGTATCTTAGTATCTATAAGATTAATTAACTTATTACTAATAAGAAGAAAACCTCTACTACTAACTCTAAGAAGAAGCTCTACTAGTTAATTACTTAAAAGCTTCTATTTCTAGAATATACTAGCGCGACTATAGCTTATTTCTCTAAAAAGAATTCTAACTTATTACTACTATATAGAAAAGGCGTAGATTATAATATTAAGCTAGAAATAAATAAATTAGTATTTAAATAAGTATAGTATATAATATATAAATATATACCTCTTACTAATTAATATTCTAATATAATATTAATTATATATAGCTATATTACTAGCTATATATTATATAACCTCTTAGCCTTATCTTTTTAATCTAACGTACTTTACAAGCAAGCTAGTTATACAAGCAAGCTGGTTACCTTCTCTTAGCAACGAAAATTAACGAAAATTAACGAAAATTAACCCGTTTTTCTTAAATAACTAAGCGAAACCTTAATATTTTTCTATAAAGATTTATATATATATTCTCTATAGTATATTATACCTTATAGTAAAGTTGCACTAAGATATATTACGTAATTAAAAAGCTATACGTATTTAACTAACTTTTAAGAAAAAATCTAGTTTACTTATAGTAAGTACTATTATATCTCTATAATAATATATAAAACTTATAGTATATAGTATTTATAACGTAATAAAGGTTTCTAGAAAACTTTTATAGAGCTAGCTCTTCTAGGTATAGCGTAATAAGAGATAGAAGTTTAAAAAATTTCTTTTTAGAGTTTTCTTCTTCTAACTATATATATATATAGTTAATCTAGCTCTATAAAGTTATTATTTTATATATTATAGTTAGTTTTAACTATATAGAGCTTATTAACTAATAATATAGTAGCTTTAAGTAGTTATTTAAAAGTAAAGTCTTTTTAGTAGTATAGTATAGAAAGATAGAAAGATACTAAAACTATTTTAAAATTATTACTTCTAAATATATAGAAGGCTTATAGTATATATAATCTTGTAATATATAACTTTATATAGCTAGATTATTAATATATATATATAGCTAGAGAAGAAAACTCTAGAAAGATTTTTTTAAACTTCTATCTCTTATTACGCTATACTTAGAAGAGCTAGCTCTATAGAAGTTTTTTAGAAACCTTTATTACGTTATAAATACTATATACTATAAGTTTTATACATTGTTATAGAAATATAATAGTACTAACTAGAAGTAAATAAGATTTTTCTTAAAAGTTAGTTAAATACGTATAGCTTTATAATTACGTAATATATCTTAGTGCAGCTTTAATATAAGGTGTAATATACTATAAAGAATATATATATAAAGTTTTATAGAAAATTATAAAGGTTTCGCTTAGTTATTTAAGAAAAACGGGTTAATTTTCGTTGATTCTCGTTGCCAAGAAATCGTGGGTTGTTCGATAGGGTAACCGGTTCGATAGTAAAGTACGTTAAGCTTAATATTATAATTAATATCTTTTTAATATAGTAGTAGTAAATTAGAATTCTTTTTAGAGAAATAAACTATAGTTATACTAGCGTATTCTAGAGATAGAAGCTTCTAAGTAATTAACTAGTAAAGCTTCTTCTTAGAATTAGTAGTAGAGGTTTTCTTCTTATTAGTAATAAGCTAATTGTTATAGTACTAACCTATCTACGTAGCTACGTAACCTTAGCTATCTTAGCGTCTTAGTATAGTAGATATCTTCTCTACGTCTTCGCGTCTTTATAGCTTAATATTATATAACCTATTATATACCTTAAATTCTTATTTTTTTTTACGCTATAATAGTTTATATAATTCTACTATTAGCTCTACTACGTACTACGTAGCCTAGCTAAATTATAACTAAAGAAACTTACTCTATAATTCTAGAAACTAAAGTACTATAAGTAATACCTAGAAGAAGAACTAGGTAGAAACTCTAGCTATAAACTTTTTTAACTTTCTAATACTCTAGATACTTACGTGGACTAGAGGTCTATAGTAAGACTTTATGTAGCTACTAGTTATAATTAGTAAAGCTAATACTAACTAGAAAGTCTTAGTAATAAAGAATACTCTTAATAATATCTTTAGAAACTTTAAGAATAGCTTTAATTACTAGTTCTAGACTTTTTAAGCTAACTATAATACTATTACTACTAAATATTCTACTCTCTAAGTATAGCTACGCGTAGTAGAGTAGCGTATATATATTATAGAAGCTATAGCTACTACTCTTTAAGTCTTTCTACCTACTAATTTCTATAACCTCTATTAATAGAATTATAATAACCTACTAAAATTTAATAGTAAGAGTAACCTAAGCACTAGATAATAAGAATATAAGAATTAGAAAATAGAAGTTTATTTAGTTTTAGCTATAGATAGCGCCTTCTTTAATATAGACTTATTCTATTTTCTATATATTATAAACCTTCTTACTAGTAATACTATAGAATACTACTACTATAATCTTAATATAATTCTAGATAATCTAGATAACTAGAACGTATAGCTCTATACTATAGTTTTAGATCTATTTATAAATATAGACTAAGTCTATATTAGTACTAATAAGATGCTAGAGGCTAATACTAAATTTAATAATCTAGTTATAGGTATACGCCTCTTTTCTAACTTCTTATCTAACTTTAAGAAATAGTCTACTCGCGCTAAGAAGATAGCTATAGAGAAGGTTACTACTCTTTACTATAAAGTATTTATAAAGCTTAGTAGTATAGTTACTAACTAGATTAAGCTCTCTAGACCTACTAACTTTAATAAATAGGTTAAGTTACTAAATACTATATAGAAACGTCTTAAGAAAGAGAAGTATATTAGTAGTATCTATAAGAGACGCTTAAAGTAGACGTATATAAATATAAGTATACTACTTCTAGTAACTACGTAGACTTAGTCTATCTTAGACCTAGACGCTATATAGTTAGATACTATACGTTTATTATAAGAAGAATATATATAGAAAGGTCTTTATTTCTATTATAGAAAACTAGAATATAATAAGACTAATTATAAGAAAAAGTATAAGAATAATATAAAGTAGAGTAGCTAGCTCTAGTTATTCTTTTAATTATATATATAATAGCTATAGAATCTATAACTATTTAATAACTATAAATACTCTTATAGTAAATATAATACTAGGTCTAGCTAAAGTAGCTATAATAGCTAAAACAGCTATAGCTAAGGCTAGAATACTAATCTATTCTTTAACTATTCTATAAGTAATAAGAGTAGAGGCTATATTAAAGATAAGATTTCTTTAACTCTTACTAGCTTATTCTCTAGTACTATAAGTACGCCTACTAAATTAATTTCTTTATCTATCACAGCCCCGGCAGAGAAAACTAAGCCTTTTCGGATAAGATAATCAACGTCAACACCTCCACACAAACATCAACACCACTTTTTTGTATAGCTATTACACCACCACCACGCCTAATATATACATAAAAAAATGACGCGCGTACGCCCCAGTACCCCTACAAACCGCCAGGAACAATTCCACGCTAATACTATACGGAAGTCGCGATTTTTTAAGGCGTACGATCGCCGGAAGGATGCGGGGCAGAAGGTGTCAGAGGTGACGGAAACACTTAATATTCCACCCAGCACGGCAAAACGATGGCTGCAGGAGAGACAGTAATACGAGGATATCGCATACAGAAGGAGAGAGCTAAGAGACATAAGACAGGAAGAAAAGGGCACTAAACAAGGCCCGGCTCCTGCGGTCTCCAATAAGACTCTCTCCACCTTGCTAAGTCGCGATAAACAGGTCAACCCAGTACGCAATCGGAAGCTTAATGTACAGCAGAAACACCATAAAATACAGGCCTCTGTACGCTGCCTACGCAATGCCTTACGTACAAGAAGAAACGCTAGTATTTACAGGGCAGCTACGTCCAAAAAGATCACCTCCGCGCAAGCCTTAAAGCGCCAAACCTACGGCGCCACCCACCAATATAAGCCCTTAGAGGGCTTCTAGGACGGCGTCTTATTTTGCGACGAGGCTCACTGCGACCCTAGCAACCTCCACCACCCTAATATACTGCGAGAAGAAGGCACCTAATACGAGGATAGCAATATAGTTACACAAGAGGAGAAACAAGGCAATCAGGTCCACTTTGCAGCGTGGGTTAACTAGTACATAAAGGCCAACAGTCTGTTGTTTTACAACAACAAATACGACGACGTCGAGCCTGTAAAAAAGCCGCCAAAGCCACGGCGTCAGCCAACAACTAAGACTAAGGATAAGTACAATCGCAGAGTCGCTAAGTAGGAGGCATCTCTGCCTCGGGAGCTAGAGGTAAAAAAGCCGGGTAACTCTATAAGAGCTTCCTACTACGTTAAGAAAATACTGCCCTGGTATAGAGACGCCTTTCAACACCTTCAATCGCGATCGAACGAGCTGCGCGGCCACCTCCCCCAGGAGCAACGATACACCTAGTATATCGTAGAGGACAGCAATCCCTCTTACGGCAATAAAAACAGCGCCTCTCTGCCAGCTATATATAGGCAGGAGCATAGGCTGCCTCTACTAGGTCACCCACCTAATTCCTGCGACCTCAGCGTTATTAAGGGCGTATTCAACATCCTCAAAGAACAGGCCAAAGAGCGCCTCTCTAAGTGCAACACTATACAAGAAGTCAAGGACCTGCTACAAGATGAGTGGAGTAAGATTACTTAGGACGAAATACAGCGCCAAATTATTAAGTTGCCCTGGCGTTGTGGCCAGGTAGCGCGCGACGGCGAGAAACGCGTAAAATTAAGGCTCTGGTAACTTAATTGTAAACTACAACACTAGAAAACAAGCCTGTATACGCCCCTCTATACAAATATAAAGCTTTAAGTCTAATTTCTATATATTTCTAACCTAGAAACTACAAAAAAACCCTTATTGTATAGGTGTTTGTATAGCGCGGCGGTATTTTAATAGTCCGCTTACCTTATCTAAAAAGGCTTAGTTTTCTCTTTCGAGGCTGTGTATAAGTACTTCTAACTATAGTAGTATAAAAAATAACTAGCCTCTAACTATAGTTATAGCTAGAGGTCTAAGAAGAGTATATATAAATAATAACCTTACTAGATATAAATAGTTCTTAGTAAGAAGAGTTCTCTTTAGCTTAGATCTATAAATAGTAAATTACTACTTATTTATATATTACTCTACTTTATATATTTATCTATTACTACGTAAAGTCTTATTAATAGTAGCTATTTAGGCTATAGCTTTATTAACTACTTTCTAGTTTAGTAATATAATATTCTACTATATACTATACTATTCTCTAGACTCTTACTACTTATAGATAAATAAATAAGTAATATACTTATATACTACTATATTATACCTATATCTATTAGTAACTACTATAAGTATTATATACTCTATATTATAAAGCTAGCTACTAATATACTAATTATTCTTAGTTTCTTATAGTTATAGTAATATAATCTAGCTATTAATTAGACTTTTATATTTATAACTTTTACTTTCTAGTACTATATAGTATACTATAATTCTAATAGTAGACTAGTACCTATAGTACTATAATACTAAGTATCTAGTAAAATCTTTACTATCTACTTTATATAGCTTCTATTTTAAATTATACTTATACTTCTAGATTTCTTACTAGCTATAGAGAACTACGTCTCTATTCTAGATAAAAAACTACTCTTCTTACTAAGTTATAAATAAACTAAGTAGTTACTACTAATTACGTAAGACTTTTTTATAAAAACTAATAGTACTTCTAGATTAAACTATATTATACTATTATATAAAGATATACCTAAAGATATATAGAAGAAGAATATAAATAGAAAAAGCTAACTACTAGAAATTCTATTTAAGCTTATACTAGGCTACTTATACTATTATACCTATAATTCTAGAGTAGATAAAGGTAGAATATCTAAATACTATAGTATACTAATTAGAAATACGTGCTCTATAAAGAAAATACTAGTCTAAAAAGTAGAAGATATCTAGCTCTCTATAGTATAGATTAGAAAAGAACTATAACTATAGCTTAGTATTCTAGTTCTAGAACTAATATATAGACTATATAAAGTACTTAAAATAAAAGATATTTACTTCTCTAAGACTATAGATTTTATCTAATTCTATAAGTAGCTAGCTATTTAGGCTATTTAGATTATATAGAATAACCTAGACAAGATAGCTTAAGAAAGTAAGTAAGAGAAAAGTAATATACTTTCTAATCTTACTAAAGCTAAGTATTTTAATATTCTATTAGAATATATTAGTAACTAATTATATAATAAATTCTCTAGCTAATTCTATAATTTTTTAGATAATTACTAATAGGCTATTTATCTCTATAGCTTTAAGTAAATAGATATTAATAAATTTCTAGAAGATAAAAAGCCTCTTTCTAAGTTAGAACTTAGAATAAGACTACTAGAATAGCTATAGAATAAGCTAGTAGAATTTCTTCTCTAGAAAGCTAATAAGCTACTACTAATAAGAGCTTAGAACTATAAGATTAATATTATTCTAGAAAAGAAGCTACTATATTAGAAGAATAGGCTCTTCTCTAGTAAGAAATTAAAAGTTATTAGAAAATAGCTAGATAATAACCTAGATAAGAGCTTTATACGTAAATCTTATTTACGTTATACTATACCTCTACTTCTAGTAGTAAAACTAGGTAAGAGAGTATATATCTATTAAGACTATTAAAACTTTAATAACGTAACTATAAAGAACTAATACCTACTTCTACTAATTAGAGAAATACTTAATACTCTATATAATACTAAGATATATACTAAGCTTAATATTATTACTATATTTAATAAGCTAAGAATTATAGAAGGCTATAAATAGAAAATAGTCTTTATTATCTAATTTAGACTTTTTAAATTACTAGTTATACTATTTAGCCTCTATAATACGCTAGTCTTATTCTAGAACTATATTAACTATATACTTTATAATTTTCTAGACTATACGTATACTACGTATCTTAATAATATTCTTATCTACTTTATAAATAAAAAGAAATACTAATAATACGTCTAAGACGTAGTCTAATAGCTTATTAATATAGACCTCTAAATTAATATTAAGAAGTATAAATTTAAGATTATTAAAATAAAATATCTTAGTCTTATTATCTCTCTAGAGAAGATTTATATAGATCTAGAGAAGGTCTAGACTATTTATATATAGATAATATCTCTATACCTAAAGAACTTATAGAAGTTTTTTAGCTTCTCTAACTTTTATTAATATTTTATTTAAAACTTCTCTAAGATATATTAACTACTAAATAAGCTACTATATAAAGATATACTATAGATCTAGATAGATAAGTATATATAAGCCTTTAAGACTCTAAAGATATTATTTATAATAGCTCTAGTACTAGTAATATATAACTATATAAAAAGATAATTCTTAAAATAAATATCTTTAACTAGGCGTTAGAGAGTATACTCTTATAGTATAATAATACTAGCGTACTTTACTTTATTATATACTTTTTAAGTAAGTATAGTACTACTAAGTATAACTATAAGATTTATAATAAAGAACTTCTTACTATTATAAAGTTCTTAGAAAAGTAGTACCTTAAGTTATAAGAGACTACTAAACTATTTAAGATTATTATAGATTATAAGAATCTTAAATACTTTACTATAATAAAGGTACTTTTCTAGAAATAGATCTACTAGTCTAAATTTCTCTTATAATTTAACTTTTATATTATATATTACCTAGAGAGTAAAGTAGTTAGACTAGACGCGTTAAGTTATATACTAGATAACTAACCTATAAAGAATAATCTTACTAATAACTATATTAAAAACTAAATATAAATAATACTACTACTAGAAAGATTTAATAAGAAGATTCTTATAGAGCTTCTTTAAGATACTCTATTAGATATAGTAGTACTTATTCTACTAGCTATAGATAAACTAATTAATAACCTATTATAGACTATATATAAGATATTAGATCTAGTATAGAAAATAATTACTACGCTAAAGAATCTATTAGTAAAGCGCTAGCTAAAATATCTTTAAAGACTTCTCTAAGTCTCTATACTTAACTATAGAGTCTAATAAAACTTTATTTAGTATAGAGATTATATATTTATACTACTAAATAATAAACTATATACGTAGATCTTATACTATACCTATAATACTAGCTCTACTAGCTACTCTAGATAGATTAAAACTATAGACCTTATCTACTATAACTACTAGTAGCTATAAATTTCTTATAATATTAAAACTTATATATAAGCCTATACTATATATATAAGAATAAAGGTATCTAGACTTTTACTCTAGAGCTTCTTAAAACTACTACTAGTCTTATTCTAGATATAGTCTAATATATTAGTTAACTATATTACTCTACTACCTAAGTATAAGTTATATAGTTAAAAATATAAATATATTTTTATAGTAGTCTACTAACTTATAAAAATATACTATCTTATCTCTATAATAAGAATTAATATAGAAAAGCTAACTAATATATTTATTTTATAAATCTATTTACTTTATAGCTACTCTAATAATATTATTTCTTATTATAGTATATAGTTTATCTTCTAGTTCTAGATATAGCTTTCTATCTACTTAGAAGTTATACTTAAGTACTTATTCTTATTCTACCTAGAGATAGATAGATAAATAGAGTAAGTTAATAGCTCTATTAAGGTATACCTCTAGGCGTTTATAAACTTCTACTAAGATAATTAAATCTAATAGCTACTACTTATAGAGTTTATAATAAATAATATTATATCTAAAACTATAGAAGTATCTTTATTTTTTATAAACTATAGCTTCTATCTAAGATTAGAAGTTAAGCTAGTATAACTAGTACTACTAAACCTATTAGCTATATAAAAACGTAAGTTTTTTAGAGCTAATAATATAGCTAATTATTTTAGCTATATTCTATTCTAGCTAAAAGTACTAGCTATCTAGTTTATTACTTAGTATAAATACTATATAAATAAAAGATATAAAGATATACTATAATTTATAATAAAAGATTTTATCTATATTAATATACGTAATATAAAGATAAATAGACCTATAAAAAAAAAGATAATAAACTTATAAAACTATATAAAGTACTAAAAGTCTATAACTAATTATATATACTAGAACTTCTACTATATATATAAATTTTTCTAGTATTCTATAACTTACTACTTTATCTCTAGTACGCTTTTATAAACCTTCTAGATTAATAGATAATTAATAAAGTAGAGTTACGCTATTTCTATAAAAAAGTTCTTAAAAAGAAGAATAGAATAGAAGAACTTACTAAAAAGTAGAAGTTTAATATAATATTAGACTACTATAATAAGTAACTAGAACTATAGTACCTTATTAAGTAGAAGAACTATACTATAATATAGTAACTAGTATTAGATCTAAAGAGTTAGAATAATATATTACTAAAGTTCTATACCTAGTACTTAGATAAGCTAGATTTACTATAATAGGTAAAAAGACTATAAATACTAGTTAGTCTAAATTTTTTATTATTTTATAAGCTATCTAAGACGTATAGCTATTTAGAAGAGAGGTACTATTATAGTACTAACTTATCTATATAGCTATATAACTTTAGCTATCTTAGTACTTTAGTATAGTAGATATCTTCTCTATATCTCTACGTCTTTATACTTAATATTATATAACTTATTATATATCTTAAATTCTTATTTCTTATTTACGCTATAATACTAATCTATCTTATAGATACTAAAGTATCTAATTATAACATTTTTTCTACGTATATTAATTATAAAGGTAGTAGTACTAACTATATTAACGTTAAGCTTAGTCTTTAGATATATTTCTTATAAAATAAATAGCTTTTTTAGCTTATAAGATAATCTAGTAGGTAGATTAAGATTTTTAAGCTATCTATCTATCTTATATAGATTTTCTTAAAGCTTCTAGTATTATAATTCTCTCTTTTCTTATTATATTACTCTTATCTTTTCTACTACTAATATTAAGGTATTATAGTAATTAGTATTAACTTAGTAAGCTACTTAAGCTTTAGTAGTAGATTAAAAGAATTATATAGAAATAAAAATATTATATTTATAATTAATTAATTAATTAGTATCTAGCTATATTAGTACGTACTACTTATAGTTAATCTAAATATTAGCTTCTTTAAGTAGCTTATAACTAATTATTACGTTATAGTAGCTAGTATTATAATTATATAGTAAGATATAAGTAGAGTAATTATAATTAGGTTTATAGAATACTAGTAAAACTTTAGTTTCTAATTTAGATAAAAAAATTATCTAATTAGAAACTCTAATATTCTACTAAAAAGTAATTAGGTATAATTAGAATTAGATATAATTAGATATAATTAATTAGCTAATTAGATAATAGAAATATATACTACTATATAGCTATATCTAATTAAAGCTCTATATACTCTCTTTAGCTATAGAATATTAAAAGTTTAGAAATAAACCTATATAGTATTAGTTTAGGTATTAGTTATTCTAATATTTTATATAGAAAATATATACTAAAATTATTTACCTTTTTTTCTATTACTATCTCTTTATATAATAATACTTATATCTATAATATCTAATTTCTTACTATCTCTTTATAATTATTATAATTAACCTCTCTAGTATATAGTAGATAGGTTTAAGAGTAGAAAATAAAAGAAAACGTGTAGTTTTTATTATAATTTTTAACTTATCTACTACTAATAGCGTATAGATAAAGCTACGTAATCTCTACCTAGAAAGTAGTAGGTACTTTTAGATATTACTAATTTCTCTATTCTTAACTCTCTCTTCTTTCTTTTTTAGAGGCTAAGCTCTTATACTATAATAGAATAGACTATAGTAACTTCTACTCTATAACTCTAAAAGAATTTCTTCTCTTATAACTTCTTTTCTATATCTAGTATACTATTTACGCTATAGTTTAATACTATAACTTACCTAGCTATTTATCTCTACTAGTAACTTACTAATATTCTCTTAGTAAGACTTATTAAGTTAGTACTCTTTCTCTACTCTTCTCTTATCTTAATAGAACTCTTAGTAAGATTTATTAAGTTAGTACTCTTTATCTACGCTTCTCTTATTCTAGTAGAACTCTTAGTAAGACTTATCTACTTAGTTTTTACTCTTAGTATTTCTATCTTTTTAGTAGAGTATATAGTACTAATTTCTATTAAATAATAATAAACTTATACTAAATAACTTTACTATAGCTAAGGTAGAAGTAAATACTTAACTATATAATATACTAACTCTATCTTCTATTCTAGATTCTACTTATTTTAATTTTCTATAAGAACCTATAATATCTAAATAGAATAAGACTCTAATTACTACTTTCTATAAGTATCTAAATAAGATTTAGCTTAAGATCTATAATATCTATAACTATTACTACTTTAAGCTAGGTATTTAGAAAGAAGAGTATAGAATCTACTAATATAATTAAGTAAAAAACTTAGAAAAGCCTAGCTATATACCTCTATAGAGTTTAGAAAACTATTTTAATTCTAGATCTATATCTACTACTCTCTCTACTTTTATATATATTAAAAGAATACTTATTATCTACGTCTA
>NW_022987232.1:738287-740284 GCF_010094035.1 Trematosphaeria pertusa | reverse complement strand
CTAGAATAAAGAAAAACTACCTAGTTACTATAAGATTAATATTACTAGCTAGGTATATAAGAAGACGTTAAGACGTACGTAGTAGTATATAAAGCTTACTACTAGAGCTATACTCTATAGAATAAGACGCTAGATCTTCTAAAGCCTCTATCTATTTCTAAGAGAGCTTAGTAGAACGTCTCTATAAATTTTAAGAGCTTTCTCTCTAATAAGAAAGAATTTAACTATATGTACGTTGTTATAGATTAGCTAAGTAAGTAGAGCTTCTCTCTTCTCTACTATAAGAAAATTATAGCTTAACGTATAGTAGAGCTATATTACTAATATATCTAGCGTATATATAGTTCTTCTAGGTCTATTATATTAGATTATAGTCTATAGTTTACCTCTACCTTTATAGATAAGCTCTACTAGCTTATAGAAATTAAGTAGAAGCTCTCTACTGTATACTATCTATAAACTAATAGAAATATAGAGATTATTAATTAATATCTTAATTAGCGTCTATGTCTATTTATTAACTACTACTAGAATAATTAGTTAGACCTTCTACTCTATATAGATTAGGTATAAGCTATATTACTATATAAAACTATAGAACTAATAGCGTATAAAATTAAGTTTAGATACTAGCTAATATACTACTAGAATTAAAAGAAGCGTATAATAAAAGCCTCTACTTTACGTAAGCGTCTCTTGCGCTAGAAAGCCTAGAATTTTGCTAAGAAGTAATATAACGCTATAGAAAAAGCTACTAAAATTATACAAAGTAATATCGCGAAAGTGTAAGCTAGGTAGGCGCTCTAAGTAAATAAAAAACGCTAAGAACCTAATTTTGTAGTAGGCAACCTTGTCTACGTTAAACCTTATAGCTTTTTAATAAATTAGTCTAGTATAAAGCTTAATTAATAGATATATAGCTTTTACCTAATTATTACTATAAAGAGTTACTTCTTTTAACTCTAGCTATCTACATATATATGTATATATAACGTCTTTTACGCTAATTAGCTATAAAAAGCTTTAGAGCTATTACTAGAGTAGGTAGAGCCTAAGTAGCTACCTATTAAAGTAGATAGTAATCTAGAATAGTCTATATATAAAATTCTAAATAGCTATCTTTATTAAAATTACCTTTAATACTACGCTATATAGGTTACTTATAACTCTAACTCTACCTAGTATAATACTATAGGTTTTATTAACGCTCTCTATAAGGTAAGAGACTTTTACGTAGTATATTTAGATAAGCTAGAGCTACTATTATAATTAGATGCTTAGATTAAGGCGTATAAAAAAGAGAAGACTCTAGAGAAGATAGTAGAGAATTTAAAACCTATAAGAGTAGAAGATGTAACAGTAACGTAAAGGCGCTACTAAGTAATAAAGCCGCCCTATAGACGTAGAAATAAGCCTTCTAGCTTAAATCTCTATAAGAATAGAGTAACTAAGAGAAAGGTAGTAGCTATAAAAGCGCTTCTAGTTTAAAACTAATACAAATACACTTACTATAAGCTAAAAGAAATAGTTAAGAGTATAACGTAGAAGTTTTAGAAGAAGAGAAACCTAGAAGGCGTATTTTAGAGCTTAGAGACGAGCTCTCTCTATAAAAGAGAGTAATATAATAGTTTAGTGTAGAGTTTACCTTAGATTATATAACCTTAGGTTACGTAATTCTATTATATAACCTAGCCTAGCGCTTTAGCGCTTAGTACCTCTATATATAGCGCCTCTTAGAGTATTCTTCTACTTCTTACCTTTAGATAGCTAAATTTAACCTAACCTACTCTACTAGCACCTCTTATTCTTATAGCTTATAGAGACTATACTACCTATAGCTAACTTACCTAGCTAGGTGTTCTAGAACGCTTACAGTAGTAGAGACTGCGAACCTAGCTCTTATAATAATAGTTTTCTTAGTATTCTCTAGTATATCTCTAGTATACTAATTCTAGTTTACTTAAAGTTTATTATATAAGCTATCTCTCTACTACTTA
>NW_022987232.1:734073-737037 GCF_010094035.1 Trematosphaeria pertusa | reverse complement strand
CTAGTAGGGCAGCTAGTTGTTAGCTCTGCTAGCGGTGCAGAGAATTATTAGCTTTTAAAATAGGGGGGGTATTAGCTGCTAGCAGGGTAGCTAGTTATCGGCTCTACTAGTAGAGCAGAGAGGTATTAGCTGCTAGCAGAGTAGCTAGTTGTTAGCTCTGCTAGCAGAGCAAAGAATTGTTAATTCTACTAGCAGAGTAGAGAATTATTAATTTTTCGTAATTTATAAAGAGAGAGAGAAGAGTTTCTATACGTAGAAGTTCTGTAGAAGTTCTTCTATATATAGAGCTCTTAATAGCTCTCTTTAGCTTAGTACTAGTATCTTTCTACTACTAACTAGATTTGCTAGTAGTCTTATGTAGCACTAGAGGTAAGTAATTAATTAGTATGTTAATAGATTCTTAGGGTAAGTAACTAGGCTCTTATAGCTCTAATTCTTAGAGTAGCTATTAGTAAACACTTCTTAATAAGGCTACTTAGTTTAGCTAGATATTATACCGCTGTCTCTAGCTAAAGAGGTATTAACCTTTAGATAATATAAGAGCTAGGTCTGCGGTCTCTACTACTATAAGCGTTCTAGAATACCTAGCTAGGTAAGTTAGCTATAGGTAGTACTGTCTCTACAAGCTGTAAGAATAGAGTGCTAGCAGAGTAGGTTAAGTTAAATTTAGCTATCTAAAGGTAAGAAGTAGAAGAATACTCTAAAAGCTCTCTATATACACAGGGTGCCTATGCTAAGGCGCTAGGCAGAGTTATGTAACTTAGGCGGAGCTAAGTTAGGCTAAAGTACTAAGTTAGAGCTAAGTTAGACTATTATATCTAGTTAAAGTTATTATTCTAATTCTTATTAGTTATTACGTTATGTTACTAAACGAGGTTTTTATAATAGAAATATTAATTAGTATATTCTACTAGTAGGTTCGCTGCTCTAGATTTAAGAACTGTTAGAGTAAAGAGGTATTATAGAGCTAAGGTTCTACCTCTAGATTAGCTTTGCAAGAGTTCTTCTATAGTGTTTAGATTTATTTAGCTTTTTAATTAAAAAAGAAGCGAAGGGGGGAGATATTTAGCTGCTAGCAGAGTAGCGAGTTGTTAGCTCTACTAGTAGAGTAGAGAATTATTAGTTTTTCGTAATTTATAAAAAAGGGGGGGGGGTTTTTATACGTAGAAGTTCTATAGAAGTTCTTCTATATATAGAGCTCTTAATAGCTCTCTTTAGCTTAGTACTAGTATCTTTCTACTACTAACTAGATTTGCTAGTAGTCTTATACAGCGCTAAGAGGTAAGTAATTAATTAGTAACGTTAATAGATTCTTAGAGTAAGTAACTAGGCTCTTATAGCTCTAATTCTTAGTATTAGTTATTAGTAAACGCTTCTTAATAAGGCTACTTAGTTTAGCTAGATATTGTGCCGCTATCTTTAGCTAAAGAGGTATTAACCTTTATATAAGGGCTAGGTTCGCAGTCTCTACTACTATAAGCGTTCTAGAACACCTAGCTAGATAAGTTAGCTATAGGTAGCACGGTCTCTACAAGCTATAAGAATAAAAGGTACTAGTAGAGTAGGTTAGGTTAAATTTAGCTATCTAAAGGTAAGAAGTAGAAGAATACTCTAAGAGGCGCTATATATAGAGGTACTAAGCGCTAAGGCGCTAGGCTAGGTTACGTAATAGAATTACGTAACCTAAGGTTATATAACCTAAGGTAAACTCTATACTAGACTATTATATTACCCTCTCTTATAGAGAGAGCTTGTCTCTAAGCTCTAAAATACGCCTTCTAGATTTCTCTTTTTCTAAAACTTCTACGTTATACTCTTAACTATCTCTTTTAGCTTATAGTAAGCGTATTTATATTAGTTTTAAACTAGAAGCGCTTTTATAGCTACTACCTTTCTTCTAGTTACTCTATTCTTATAGAGATTTAAGCTAGAAGACTTGTTTTCGCGTTTATAGAGTAGCTTTATTACTTAGTAGCGCCTTTGCGTTACTATTACGTCTTCTACTCTTACAGGTTTTAAATTCTCTACTATCTTCTTTAGAGTCTTCTCTTTTTTGTACGCCTTAATCTAAGTATCTAATTATAATAGCGGCTCTAGCTTATCTAGATATACTACGTAAAAGTCTCTTACCTTATAGAGAGCGTTAATAAAACCTATAGTATTATACTAGGTAGAGTTAGAGTTATAAGTAACCTATATAGCGCGGTATTAAAGGTAATTTTAATAAAGATAGCTATCTAGAATTTTATATATAGGCTATTCTAGATTACTATCTACTTTAATAGGTAGCTACTTAGGCTCTACCTACTCTAGTAATAGCTCTAAGGCTTTCTATAGCTAATTAGTGTAAAAGACGTTATGTATACGTATATATATAGATAGCTAGAGTTAGAAGAAGTAACTCTTTATAGTAATAATTAGGTAAGAGCTATATATCTATTAATTAAGCTTTATACTAGGCTAATTTGTTAAAAAGCTATAAGATTTAATGTAGATAAGGTCGCCTACTATAAAATTAGGTTCTTAGTATTTTTTATTTACTTAAAGCGCCTACCTAGCTTACGCTTTTGCGATATTACTTTATATAATTTTAGTAGCTTTTTCTACGGCGTTATATTACTTCTTAGTAAAATTCTAGGCTTTCTAGCGTAAGAGATACTTACGTAGAGTAGAGGCTTTTATTATACGCTTTTTCTAATTCTAGTAGTATATTAGCTAGTATCTAAACTTAATTTTATACGCTATTAGTTCTATAGTTTTATATAGTAACGTAGCTTATACCTAATTTATATAGAGTAGAAGGTCTAACTAATTATTCTAGTAGTAGTTAATAAATAGACGCAGACGCTAATTAAGATATTAATTAATAATTTCTATATTTCTATTAGTTTATAAGTAGTACGTAGTAGAGAGCTTCTACTTAATTTCTATAAGCTAGTAGAGCTTATTTATAAAGGTAGAGGT